>NC_051075.1:25206214-25506214 GCF_004664715.2 Peromyscus leucopus | reverse complement strand
TCTGTCTGTGAGTCTAACACCAATCAAAAAAAAAAAAATTGAATTCCTTTATATGAGAGAAACTTTTAATGAATGGATGGATATTTGTTTTAATCAAAATATCGATACCAGGATGAGGGTTCCCTTCGCTGTCTCTCATAAATTGAAAGAAAAACTATTAAGGAATTATTGAATGAAATTCTTTTTAAATTTTTTCTTCTTCTTATGCTAGCTTCAAATAGATAAAAAAAAAATGGCATTTTAATATGTACAGTCCCTTCCAGTTCTTCATATCTTACATGTACATCACTTGGCATAAGTTTCCGGATTTTTTTTTTTTTTAAGTAAAAAAGATTTTAAGTATTTTGGAGTGTTCCAGATAGTTATCCACACCAAAAAAGTTGTAGTTAATCTTATTATAAAGTTCTAGTTCATTTATTATAAAGTTCTAGTTCATTTTATTCTACAGATTATCTAAATAATTTTAATGAGACATCTTTATGTTGAGGAGATTGCAGCTAAGAAGGGTGAATTTTGATGAATGGCCATGTAACCATGCAGACTGTCACCCTAGTAAGTTCCTGTCCCCTCTAAAGCCCCCTCCTTCTCTCTGGCCCCAAGGGATCTGCTGTCTATCAGTCCACTTCACTGCTGAGAATGCTTTGCCATCCTGTGGAGGTATGGGACTAGAAAAGTAATCGAAATAAAGCTTAAAAGAAACAAAAAAAAAAAAAAAAAAACTAGATTGGGGGAAATGGTTGAGTGTTTTAGCCTGGTTGGAGGCATCAAGCAAAGAACGGAATGTGAAGATGATGAACTTCAGAAAGCAGATATGCCTGATGAGATTAAATGATCTCCAAAGCTGAGACAACATTCCCAAGTGAACTGAGAAAAAAGTTGATAGCCACACTAGTTTTGTTTATAAATCTCATAGCTGGATAATAGCCACATCTCAAGAATTTCTTCAATTTAATTTTTCTGAATTATTTCTTTCGAACTAAAAGCAATACAGTTTGATTATACGAAATAGCAATATCATAGAAATATATAAAAAAAGATAATAAGACATTTTCTGTGTCCATTTCCCCGCAATAATTTTCAAAGGTCCTAAAGCGGTCACCTATCCAAGGATGTTCTTTACAGCATTGTGGTAGCAGCAAAGCCTTGTGAACACTAGGAATTTCAGCCTTAAATTAAGTCCCACATGAGCCTGCGTCCTTTCCTTCCTTCCTCTGCCTTCCCTTGTAAGAGCTTTTCTCCTCTCCTCTCCCCTCCCCCTAATCCTTCCTCTTCACCTCACATCAAATGGCTTTTTATTCTCTGTATCCTTCGCCTTTCTTCTTTTTCTTTAGAGCTCAGTGCAGAAAAACTCTTGCATTGAGGATACCCATATCTTTTGCAGGCCAATCAACCCGTTTCCCATCTCCTACACCTCAGAAGACACTGTTTTTCCAAAGCTCCCACATTCTTCACATAAATCTGTGCTACCCGCCCTGCACCCTATTTTGCCCTCTTTAACCTCAAACTGTTAACACTGTCACTCTGTCAAATTATATTTTGTTTCTATTGTCTCTCCCAACACTCATGATGTAACATACTCTGCAAATCAATTAATCAATGAGCATTCACTGAAGGCCTGCTTCCTCCTGATTGGCTGGTTACAGAGTGTAGATTTGTAGCTGTAATGAAAAAGCATTTGTGTTACTGGGAGGGGGTGGAGAAGAGGAAGTTGGGGTGTTTAATCGCTTTCTGAAGGTGGTTTAGTTTGGAGGTTAGGTAAAGCAAAACCTGAGAGGAAGGGAAGGTAGACTGTGTATCCCTACTTTTTGCTGTCTCTGTGTTGAGAATAAAAAAAAAAAAAAAAAAAAAAAAAATCAAGCCAGCCAACCAACCAACCAACCAACCAACCAGAAAACCAGCTTTGTCTTGGAGCCCATAACTCCAGTCCCATGACTTAGTGAACTAGGGAATGACCCAGAGGAAGATGCTGGACCTATCTGAGGAGGTTTTGTTTTCTTTCTAAATTTAACCTAATGGTATTTGTGTTCTTCTGACTGTGTCTGTAGAGAACGTTCGTATAAAGATTTAGTGGGTCTTGGCTGTCTATGTGTGCCCCCAGGACTGTTTGTCACATCTGCAAGACACTTACCAGTTTGTTGGTAAATGCACACTTAGGCTCGTCCCAGGGAGTTCACCACACCATAGTTAAGGAGGAGATAAGCACTGGTCCCCTACTAATGCTATGGAGACCACTGTACAACAGATCACTGCTAAATCCTCCTGAGCCCTTCTTCTGAGAGGTGAGACAGCAAGCTCCATCCTTTACTACGAGGCCAAGAAGAACATCTTTTGGTTTTCAGGCAGTTTCCTAAGGAAGATAAATAAAGTGGACTTAAAAAAGCTCCTACTAGGGAGTCTCAAGGAAAAACTCTTTACTCATAATTTTATTTCCTGCAATATACGCTAGTCAAGTCCATGCTGACAGTTTTTGAAGTGCCTTTGCCAAGTTATGCCCCAGCCAAGATCTCTCTGATGGCAGCAGTTCTGTGTTTCACATCCCTTGTGCATGGTGTGGAGACCTGAGTTTTGCTAATGCACTGATAAAAGCCGTAAGAGAACGGGGTGTGGGGTGTGTGTGTGTGGGGGGGGGACAGAACATACAGGGCTTGCCCTTCAAAGTAAGCACTGCCCCTTTGTTATTCTACTATAGAAAAAGTGAATAGCTGGGTCTTTTGGAAACTTTCAGGGTACCAACTTTTCTCCCCCTACCCCCACTCCTGGGAATAATCATTTTGATTCCTGGATATTTTTCCTGTCGTCTCTCCCTGACGATTAATATGAGTATTTTCACCCTCCGTGAGTGAAAATACTTAACTAACGCAGTTCTTCATACAAATGCAAACTTCCTATTTAGCAGACTCTGGTGACTGTGCGTCTCACACCAGAGTGGTATCATTCAGCTTCAGTTGCTATAGCATTTTCAAGAACCTCTCTGTTCTTGTCATAAATTATCTTTAAGTGAAAAAAGCTCAAAGGAGGTCCGTAGCAAACTGTATCAAATAATGAATTTATAAGCGGTGGAGGGAAACACTCATCCTGCGCTCTCCTCCTATCGATTGTTCCCTGACCCTTCTTTGGGATACAGATGAGCATAACCCTGAAACATGTTTGTGTTGTCTTTCTTTAACTGGCAGCCTGCGGGCTGCATGATCTAATAAATATTGGCAGGGCCAAATGAAATGATATAGAAGAGCTTCTCTTCTTTAAAGTCCACACACCAAGAGACTCTTGTCACTTGTTAGTATCTCCATCAAACACTGAAGTGTTAACATATGTGATACGACCACGCAATCAAGTAAGGACCGATTTGTTGACTAATTAAACCAACACAACAAGCTCTTTAGCACCTACAAGTGACAAGTTCAGAGCAGGCAAGTGGGAACTCTCAATTGAGCCCCCTTTTATGAGACTATCATGCCAAATTCAATTCCGACTGAGTAGTATTTGAACGTACTTGACTTCCACCATGTGCTGACATGCTTACAATAATTCATCATGGGTGACAATAGCCCAATATTACAGATTTATGATATATACAAAACAGTTACAAATGAAATGTAGCCCTTACGTGGGTCGGCTTCCTTCACCACTGCCTATTGATATTATAATTAATGGTCAATTACTTATGGAAACGAAAACAGAAAATAGTCACTACTGGTTTGAGTCATCATTAGAATTCTTTTTTTTTTTTTTTTAAATCTGGAAGTAAATAAAACCATTTCCACAGTGTTTGGCAATTTTTTTTTTCAACATACTAAGTGAACCAATGTAGAAGCCTAGTAGTCGTAACTCCTTTTAATACTGAGGATAAGTTAGTAATGTTTTTAAAGAAATGGACTGTCAATTAAGTTTCCTCACAGGTTAAATGCATGTTTTATATTCTGATTTTTTATTTATAAATGTAAATGAAGCAAATCACTAGCCTATTTCAAACAGTCTTCAAATACCTTCACTTTTTATGGCCCCTTATTAGACTTTCCATATCCATGAAAGTTAAAGGTGAATAGAACCCTTACTAGGTTGTTTTGGGCATGCAGTCGATCCCTTTCTTTACTTTCTCTGTACACTTGCTTCTTTACCTTTTATACACCCCAAAATGTCTGTATTCAGCTGTGACCATTTTACTGACTTCCTTGACAACCGGACGATCCTAATTGTAGGTAACCAAGAGCTGACTGCACCCATGTAAGCATGACACCTGTGTTTATGGGTGTAGGAGTCACATGTTCCCGTCCATCCAGGCCTGTAAGCAAAGAAAGCTGGTCAGCACTAGTGAACAAGTTATAGGAAAGTTAGAGGTCTTGGCCTCTGGTTATTGAAAACGTACCAGTGTTAACTGAAAAGGTGCCAGTGTTAAGACCTTTAATATATATATAGTTCTGGGCATCCCAGAGCTGTAGGTCTGTAGCTTGTACCCCTGGAGCTGATGTCTTCTGTGTCCTGCTGTCTACTGCAGCCACGGGCCCAAGTATCTGGCTGGAAATAAGGATCAGAATCTGAAGAGAGACCACACAGGTTCGGAGCCAGCTATAAGGTTGACCTTCACGCTCTCAGTGGGCAGGTCCTGCCCTTCACAAGAGCTCGCTGACAGTTGCTTCATCCTGTGACAAAAATATCTGGGTGCATCACTGCATTTTATCCCACCTCCTGTGCTCAGTGAAGGCCTGTCTGTCTGTCTGTCTCTCTCTCTCTACACACACACACACATACACACACACACACACACACACACACACACACACACACACACACGGCCATTAACCTCCAAGAAATGCTTTCCTTATGTTTCCTGCAGTATTTAGCGATTTTTTTTTAAAGAGACAGATTCTACTCCATATCCCAGGTTGCCTTTGAACTTGCATTCCTCCTCAGTACTGAAACCACAGAGACAAGCCACCAACCCGGCTTTTGGAAGAATTTGTTTATTCTGAGGAAATGATGTAGTTATGCAACTAAAAAGCAAAAAGTGGTATACAGTGTAGCATGAATCTTAAAGGATCTTATTAATAAAATCAAACCTGAGGCCAGTTATTGGGGTGAACACTGGAAGATCAGAGAGACAGAACAAGCCACAGCTAACTTCACCTGGCCAACTTCTCAGCTGGTCTTGTTTCCTCAGACTGGAAGCCTCTGTGTCCTCATATCCAAATGGCTCTCAGCTGAACTGTGCTGCTCAAAACCTAAAAGCTTAACCAGCCAAATGCTTAACTAGCAAAATGCTTCTAGTTCCCGGTCCTCACGCCTTATATATCTTTCTGCTTTCTACCATCACTCCCTGGGATTAAAGTCTCACTCCCTGGGATTAAAGGCGTGTGTTACCATGCCTGGCTGTTTCCAATGTGGCCTTGAACTCACAGAGATCCCAGATGGATTTCTGCTCTGGAATGCTAGGATTAAAGGCGTGAATGCCAACATTTTCTAGCCTAAGTATCTAGTGGCTTTTCTGTTCTCTGACCCCAGATAAGTTTATTAGGGTACACAATATTTTGGGGAACACACTACCACCATAATAAAGTGCATCCATTGAGAAGACTTTTATGGTCATGCATTGATGGTACAAAATGATGGGTTTTTTTTTCCATAAGCCATTATTATATAACTTGGTGACAGTCACCTTCTTACTCATATAGCTCATAGCTTTATCTCTGTCCACTGTTTCCTATCTACTCCTTTTAAAAATTATTCTTTTTAATTAATTTATTTATTTATTGGGTGGGGGCAGGACATGTGCGTGTAATAGCGTGCTGATGTGAAGGTCAGAGGACAGCCTGTGGAAGTTGTTTCCCTTTTCTGCCATGTAGGTTCTGAAGATGAAACTCTGGTCATCAGACCTGGTGGCAAACATCTGTTTCTGATGAGCCACCTCACAGATCACTCATCTCCACCCTACTCCCCTTTTCTCTTGGTTTTTCAAGACAGGATTTCTCTGTGTAGTGCTGGCTATCCTGGAACTTGCTCTATAGACCAGGCTGGCCTTGAATTCAGAAATCTGCCTGCCTCTGCCTCCCGAGTGCTGGGATTAAAGGCATGCACCACCAACACCTGGCAGCCTATCTCCCCTTTTGATAAATGTGTTATTTCTTTTCTTTCCCTGTGTTTTTTCTTTCCTCTCTTATTTTAATTTTTTTTTAAATTTCTTTATTCTTGAGAATTTAATACATATACACTTTTAAAGAGATCATACATATCCCCCTATATATTCCTCCCCAACTGTTCCCCCATAACTTATCAAACATGTTCCCTTTCTAACTTCCCACTTATCACCCACAAAGCCCAATTAGTGCTGCCCACGTGTGCATGGGTGTGTGGCCACCCACTAGAGCACGGGAATCCCAGCAGTAGCCACATCTTCAGAAAAGAATGATTTCCCCCTCCTGGAACCTATCAGCTGCCAATAGCTCTTCAGAAAGGGACAAAGCCGACGGACGATCTACCCCACCTCTGCTAGAATTTGGGTCATCCTGATCTGGCACAGGTCTCGTGCAGGCAACCACAGCTGCTTCAAGTTCTCGAGTGTGAAAGCCGTGCCACGTCCAGAAAACAGCATTTCCCAGCATTCCACCGTATTCTCTAAGTCTTCTTCCTCTTCCTCTTCCTCTTCCTTTGTGTTCCTTGAGCTTTGGTAGGGGTGAGAAGGGCACAGGTTTCTTGTTTAGGACCTGACACTTGCTCTCTGGGCACTTTGGTCAGTTACACATCTTCCCATCAACTGCTGACACTGCAAAAAGAAGCTTCTCTGACCAAGATTGGAGTCATCCCAGGTCTGTGAGCAAAAGCATAAACATTTGACAGTGTTTAGCAGCAATGCCCATTCAATAAAATAACAATTGCAGGTTCTACCCTAAGACCTGTGACCTCCCTAGGCACAGACTTTTTGACCGGGATTACACTGCCAGGTGGGATAACCCCTCCCACGGAGCAGGCTTCACATCCAATCAGAAAGCAGTTGGCTACCCCATAACCATCACGCTATTTGCACCAGTGGGTGCATCTTGACTGGCGAGTTGGTATTGCAGCATGCAGGGCCAGCACTGCGAAGAACTGCTGGTGTCTCTTATTTCCTAGAGGACTGCGTAGCATTCTCCAGCTCCATGAAAGCAAGCTATCAGGCAGGAAGTTTCCTTGTTGGTTTGAGATTGGTTTCTCTATGTCTTGTGGCCAAGTGTAGCTGGAGTTTTCCTGCTTTGTCCACAGTCAGGACAAATCTTTGTCACCCGCCAGTCCCACAGCCGCTCAGACCCAACCAAGTAAACACAGAGACTTATATTGCTTACAAACTGTATGGCCGTGGCAGGCTTCTTGCTAACTGTTCTTATAGCTTAAATTAATCCATTTCTATAAATCTATACCTTGCCATGTGGCTTGTGGCTTACCGGTGTCTTCACATGCGGCTTGTCATGGTGGCGCCTGGCAGTTTCTCTGCCTCAGCCTTCCACTTCCCAGAATTCTCCTCTCCCCTTGTCCCACCTACTTCCTGCCTGGTCACTGGGCAATCAGTGTTTTATTTATTGACCAATCAGAACAATTTGACATAGAGACCATCCCACAGCAGCCAAGTGTGCAGAGTCTGAACAGGGAGATATGGTGGGTAATCAAGGACAGTGGCAATAGTCCATGTTGGTTTTGGAGAGCTCTGGGGCCTCTCTGACCAATGATTGTATCCCATTCCTTGTACTATGACTTTCATTTGATTACCCATATATTCTGGGAGTGACGTTGTCCATCCATGCAGGACAATCCTATTCAAACACTTTAAAAAAAAATGGTTCTATCTTGAAATTAGCTTACTAACTAGTAGGTTTCCATAGGCCTTTTCATACGTCCTTAAATCCAGTCCTCCTGTCTCTGTCTGCAGAGTGTTGAGATCACAGCCATGCACGATCGTACCCCGTACTCTTTTATTAGTTTCTTGTGTATCTTTACAAGTGTTCTTTGAGTAAATGTAAGTATATATGTATGTATGTATGTATGTATGTATGTATGTATGTGTATCATTTTTCCTCCACTCCCTTAATCAAAATTAGCATACAAAATTAGCATGTGTACCTTGCTTTTCTTCCTTAACAGCACACACTGGAGATAGTTTCAAATCAGTACAAAGAAAAATGTGTCAAAGATAAGAAGTTATTCCCTAACGGGGCTTCTTCGAGGAATCCTAACTTCCCCCGTTCCTTCTCATTTAAGGGAGCATCATTTGGAAATTTTGAGAGCATAAGAATACATGAAGAAGAATATTTATATTACAGTACTAAAAGGAAAAGTACTATCAATATTTTGGTACACAGCCTTTTAATTTTATGAGTAGGGATTATATAGAACATACTGGCATAATATTTATTTGTTTTTAGTTCACATAATACATTTTAAGTAATTAGAAGGTTTATTGTTTGGAGTGGCTTCTGGCTTACAGAAAAGTAAGTGGATGGGTCCAGAGAGTTCCTCTTTCTTACATGGCCTTCACGGTTTTTACCTACTATATGATGAATGGTTTTGCAAATCCTGTAACTTGCTTATAAAGGTATCCTCATAAAATTCCTTCTCATGTAAGTACAACCTGTAGACAGTCCCACAGAGTTGAGATTGATTATGATCACATTCCTTATGTTTATTATTATAAACAATGCTGTGATTATCATCCTTCTAAATTAACCTTTTCACAGATTCCTGATTATTTACTAGACCAGAATTGCCAAAGCAGAATTGTTACACCCCTTCCCTCCACCCTCCCTTTTAGATTTTGATGCATATCTTCAAGTTGGTTGGATCTTTTTGGAAAGTTACACAAAACAGAGAAATGTAGAAAAGTCATCAACGTCAGGCTTTTCTTTCTTTCTTTCTTTCTTTCTTTCTTTCTTTCTTTCTTTCTTTCTTTCTTTCTTTCTTTCTTTCTTTTTTTTTTTTTCTCAGACAGTGTCTTATGTGGTCCAGGCTGGCATTCTGGCTGTGCAGCTGGGGGTGACCTTGAACTTCTGATCTTCTTGACTCCACATTGCAAGTGCTGGGGTTACAGTCAGTCACCCCCGTGCCTAGTTTTTTGAAATACTAGGGATCAAACCCAGAACTTCCTGAACGATAGGCAAGTACTCTAACAACTGAGCTATATCACCAGCCTTACAACTCAAGGATTTTTTTGTTTGTTGGTTTGCTGGGCTTTTTAAAACTTAATTTAACTTTGTTTTAGATCCAAAGTTACCCTAAGAAAATAGGCCACTCATCAAAGTGATTTGAAATCCCTATCCTGAACAATGGGAAGCCGAAGGTGGAGAGAGATGCTAATGGTGTATGGAGCCCATCTGGGACACTCTGGGAGAATATGATCTTTAATACCAGTATTTCAGAGTGTGTAGCTTTGCAGTGGAAATCTGCTGACAAAGGACCACTCTACTTGTAACAGTGGAAAATGTGGAATGATGCTTACCCACATAGACCACCTGTAAATAAGGAAACTCAAGTTGTCCTTAGAAAATGGCAAGGACGTACAGAAATGTCTGTTAATTCCATTTCCCAAAGTAGGAGATATGTACCACTTGTTTTGAGATTATATGCATGAAAATATTTATTTTAATACTTACAACTTTATGTTATTTTGTACCATAAATGATTAACACATCATAGTACTTTTTAGGATGATCCCAATTCAATAAACAGTAACAAAAATGACTTAGAGTTTTGAAAAAGGATTTTTACAGAAAGCCATAGCATTTAAAGTGGAAAAAATGATACACAGGTGTGGCAAAATGTGATATGCAACATATCTGGGAAACATGTCACGTAAATACAGGACTTTTGAAAAAGTACAAGAAGTTTTCAAATTTTAACTCGAATTGTCCTAAAGTTTTTAAAGAAAGTAACCATTTTTTTTTTTAAATGATGGCAATCCTTTTTGGAGAGGCAATCATCACCATAATGCAATCTCTCTTTGTAGCAAATGACTCAGTGTTTCATAGCTGGCTTCAAGTTGCTCCATGAAGAGGATATACATATTGCAGGTTAGACCCTAGTGTAGATTTCAAGGGATATCCAATGAGTTTCTGTATGTAATAAGCATATACAGTGTAGCTCCTTATTTTTTTTTAAAAGTCTGCACTTCGCTTTAAAAAAAAAAAAAGACATGCAGGAAGAGAACCTTCAGTTTATGGTGAATTGTTTCAAAGATAATTTCAGTGTGTTGGAAAATATGATAATTCCCTTTATAAACAGAGAAATCAGAAAGTTTAGTATAAGAGGGAAGTATCAGGATTTTTGTATGTACAGACACGCACATTTTCCCTTTTGTTTTTAGATGCAAATTACTGAGAAAAAGGATGTCTCCGTGCTCCAAAAACTGAGAGCTTAGATTTTTTAAAAAAGCCATTAATTTTAGTTTCCTTCGAGGTCCAGAGGATTTTTTTTTTTCAGACCGCTGTTGAGATCAGATGGTCTCTAAAGAAATCAATCTAATTTCAATAGAAGAGCTATGCTGTGTTGGGATTTTTCATATAATCCAGTTGCTAAATGACACCAGGGCTACTTTGATTTAGAAGAAGAAACACAGACACCATTGTTCTCCAACCCTCTCCATTCACGCTAGATCAGCTGACCCAGAATCTTCCCCTAAAGAGAAAGAATGCATTTTCCATGATCAAAGAAAATCAACATTAATAAAATAATACCGGCACCGACATAGAATGTTATTTATTTGATGGCACAAACATAGCGCTAATGCCCTAAGTGAAAGCCGCGAGAGAAAGGACGAGGCGTGGGAAACCCACTCGGCTCCTCAGGCTACAGGTGCTTCTGGGCCACTTGACTCAGGGCCCACAACTGTATTCTCCAGATTCCTCAGAGAAGGAGAATAAGGTCATGAATAAAGAGGGCCATCATTAATTCTAAATCCTAAAATAATCTTCCCCACTGCAGAGGGCAAGGGAGCTTCATTCTTATTGTTGCAAACCTCCTAAATAAAAAATTTTTAGCAGTTTTGTCAGCAGACACAACAAAAATCTGTCTTACTGACTCAGAGTTACACAGGTTTGTAAGACAGAAGAACAGAAACAAAAAGGGAGTCTACTTCCCAGGCCATTCAATGGCAATGTCCATTAACGATTCTTTTTTCCCCTCACTTTTGTCAGCTCTTCCCCGGCCCCCCCACCCGCCAGGATGTGTTTAATCAGGTATGGGAAAAGGTACTTTCTAGAAGGCTCTTGATAGCTATGACTTGTGGTTTTGAAATGTCTTCATCAGGCTTTACAAATTGGATTATTTTGGAATCCCAGGCATGTTCTCACAGAAAAAGGCTTAATGCCAGACCCAAGGTGGACACAGGCACATCCCAGATACCAGACAGGCACAGTAGTTGGAGAATCTGGATGAGAGAGAATATCAGGCTATTTTTGCTAAAAATCTGTGCTCTCTGAAGGTCAGTCATGATGCTGGTGTGAGGTGTTAATGAGAAAACAGCTCTCCCCTCCAAGGGAACCAGAGATGGTTTATTCTGGAGCCAAATTTGGGTGATTGAGGAAACATGGACCTAGGCTACTACAGGTTTCATGTTCCAATGAGGAAGCAGTTTCACGGAAGCAGAACAAAGAAAGTTGTAAGTCAAGGCATTTGAAGGATGCATCCATAGAAACAGCAGAGAGGCGGTCACAGTAAGACAGGGGAATCAGATGCTATCTGACGAAATCCTTAGCTTTGAAGTTGGCGGAAGCTAGTTGTCTGATAAGTTAATAAAATTCCCAATATTTTTTTAAACCTGTGAATCACAGGTTATTAAAGCTGACAGAAATGGGCAAGAGATGTTGTGTGTGTGTGTGTGTGTGTGTGTGTGTGTGTGTGTGTGTGTGTGTGTAAAGCTAGCCCAAGATAAAGTGTAACTAGGTTCTGAACCTGCAATGCTACAACCTCTCCACATCATTAGACTTCTCACCAGTCTTTGCAGACACAGCTTCCTTCCAGGAACTCCTGTTCACAGAAGAGTGACTGGATTGCATTTCTCTAACTCATATAAGTGGTAAGCAGCACCTCAGCACCACGTTGACATTCTATAAAATCAGACACTTCTTAGAATAAAGTCATGGCACTCCATCACCTTGAAACAACTACTATTAAAATGTTTATCTGTGTTCTTCTATCTTTCCCCTGAACACATGTGTGTGAATGCATATTTACACACATCACTAAAATATAGTCACATGATTTCTATGCATCTGCATATTGCAATGCCTTCTTTAATAGGCAGTCAGCAAGCTACACTTATTCCAGTCCATACTCATATTGCAATCTCATATTGAAGTGCATTTATGGCATTTTAAATTTTCAGTGGCTTGAAAAAATAGAATAAGGTGAATGACTTGAAATACAGTGTGTGGGAAAGCTCAAAATACCTTGTCAGCTCAATTTTATGATTCTTCAAGGTGTTTCCTACATCAGCACAATCATAATGCTCAGAGTTTTTTATTCTATACTTGTCCAAATCCATTAGCAAGTACTAATACATCCATGTTCTAATTCATGGGCTGTATTCATCTGGAACCACTTTCTAATTCTGAAACACAGTAATTTTTGCAAGAGTTTGAGGTAAAAAACAAAAACAAAAAGCCTCAAGAGATGCCATTGTTCTCAAATTTTTTCATTCCCACTAGATCAGCTGGTTCAAAATCTTTCCCTTAAGAGAAAAAAAAATGCATTTTCTAAGATTAAAGAAAAGCAACATAAATAAAATAACATTGGTGCTGAAGAGGAAAGTTATTTACTTTATATTACAAGTATTGTATATTTTGACATAAATATTAGCACCTAGTACCTAGTCTGAGGTGCTCCTCAAGTGTTTTTTGCATACATAATTAATATTAGTGTGCTAATACCTGATATTGGGGATGTCACAAATAATTCTGAAAAAAATAGTTTGCCAATGTCCTAAAATTGATGTAACACTACAGCACATTCTCTGTGCTTCTCTTTCCTAGTATATCATAGTCAGGTCAATGCATCCTTCCCCAGCATTCCCTATGCACATTTGTGTTTTACTCCTGTAGTAATCTCATACCATACTGAACGTGAGCTCTTAAATGAGAAACTCTTTGGCTTGCTTTTCTTTCTTTTATCAAGACTTATCAAGTGCTTATCAAGACTCTGACACTGAAAAGCACCCCAAAACTGCAACCCATATTGCCAAACCCCTACTCCATTACTTGACTTCTTTGGTACAATCTTTGCTTTGCTTTCCCTAACAGAGCGAAGCCTAAAATAGATGGAGAAGAAGGACTTTAAAAAAAAAAATAATATCAGTTGATAAACAAGTGTGGCAATGATAAAACTGCAACCTAAGTCTTTTTCTGCATTGAGAATGATCAACAAGTTTTCAAAAGCTCATGAGCGTATAGGTGACGAACCTAGATATCTGTAAGAGCAGATGTGCCAGTAATAAACTTTATGGCATTCACAGGTTTAAAATAAAAAATAATTATATTGGCACGGCATGTTATCCCTTGCAAAGCTATTGGAGTAGGCAATGGTTTTATGACTGGCCATTGCCTATTCAACATCACTGCACGTTCAACGAGGCCAGGACGACGTTCCCAGTCTCCTCACTCAAACCTGCTCCTTCACTACCCATGAGTGGTGCTTGTTCATCCCTGCAGTGATTGACAGTTCTAACCTCTTCATTGTTTAGGCTACAAAGCTTAGATTCATTCTCAACTTTCTCTTTGTCACACCACGTCAGTCAATTCTGTGACCACTGTCTTTGAGATATGTGCACAGAATACTTCTTACCGTCTCCAACACCGCCACTCCGACGAGCTCACTGCCTTCTCTTCCCTTTTCATTTACCATTTTAACCATTCCCTCACCTATCTCCTATCTACTCGTGGCCCATTTTGATGTATTCAAGCAGCACTTAAGGAACCTTTACCAGTATGTAAGTCAAACTATAGAACTTCTTGCCGATTCCCTTTTAAGTCCCTACATTCCAGTTTCCACATATTATTGAGATCATCTCTCCTTTTCTTCATTTTTCTCAACCTACCAGCCATATTGGCCTCCTTCCTCTGATTCCTGCAGTTCTTCCTGCTTCCACCTTAGGATCTTTATACTTATTTTCTTGTCTCAGAATAGTGATCCAGATAAACACATGGTTCAGGCTCTTATAAAAGAGCATAATTTCAGTGAGGACTTATTTGGCAACTCTTAGCCATGGTGGATTGGAACACATGGCTTTAACATTTCTGCATGCATAGAATGTGAGCTGAACTAAAATCAGCAGAATGTGGTAATGTGAGCTTCACAGTCTAGGCCTGAGACATTCGTGGCATCTGCCTTTGCTCTTTTGAGATGATCTCGGGTCCATGTAAAGAAGCCTGCTCCAGACACTGAAGGATGGTAATTCACATCAAGGGAGAGGTCCCAGACATGTAAGGAATACCATCTTAGATTTTCTAGCCCCTGCTACACTGCAGACCCCTGCAGTTACAGAATTAACTCATGTGAGAGTTGTAGAGGAGCCTTCCAGCTGATCATAGTCCTAATCATTGACACAATGAATTGTGAGAAATAACTTGAGTGGCATGGGGCCACTATGTTTAAGGAGATTTGTGATGTAGTCATAGGTACTAAAATACACTAAGCTGTTTTAACCTTCCCTCATGATTAGTTGTGTTTGTCCCTACTAACTGAAATGTGAATCCTGTGAGGACAGCAATGGTTTTCTACTTTTCTCACTTCTCCGTGTTCAGGATCTAGTAATAGTGTCAGTCAATAGGCTTTCAATGAACATTGGCCAAATGAATAAATGGATAAACAAGTGACTAGCTACAGATTTGGGAAGGGTCTTACACATCTGTCAGTAGAGTCCCTTCATTTTTAAAATGGCATGTCTGTTACCTACAAAGAATGAGTAGTAGTGTCAGAACTGGACTGTTGGAATGTAAAAAGTCTTGCTCTGTACCACCAGCTCCCAAGTAATGACATGGAGATTTCTTATTCATTATGAAAGCTTGGACTTAGCTTAGACTTGTCCCACTAGCTCTTATAAGTTAAATTAACCCACTTGTATTAATTAACATTTTGCCTCGTGGCTTTTTACCTTTCCCTCCATGTCTCATAGGCATCTGATGCACACCTAGATTTATCTCCTGCTTCTTCCCTCTCTGCCCGGACGTCTTACCAATATACCTCCTGCCTAGCTATTGGCTATTCAGCTTTTTGTTACACCAATTACAGCAATACATTTTCCCACAGTGTATAAATATCCCACATCACTGGAACTTCTTGCTTCTACCCTGAAAAGTTTAATTTTCCACATATGTACAATCTTTGTGAACTCAGGGCCTCTGCATATAAGAACTTGAAATTTTGTTATTTCTAAGGATGGAACTAGCTCAGTGAAAAAGGAGATGGAGTAGTGTCAATGGGTTCCTAAAGCAGGGAAGTCAGAACTCTACGCTATAAACCAGTGGCTCAAATGCCATTATTGGAGATCTGTCACGTTCTCTCAACGTCGTGGACCGACTCCAGCTCTAGTGTGTTAATAACTCTAGAGGACAGAACTAGTCTTTCTTGACAGAATTCTAGACAATCCCCAGTATACTGTCCAGTATTCACTTCTGAACCAGTCACTGGGATTAGAGGCATGGCTACTCTCTTAATAATCAAGTCTTAATTATGGGCCCATTGCTTCGGGTGGAGTTGAGGAGCAGGGGCTACCCCTTATTTGTGTAGAATGGGTTTCCTTGGGAAAGGAGGGTTCTGTTACCAGGAGAGTGAAGGTTAGGTATTCCAGATATGCTAAAATCCAAAATGTCCGCTTACACTAATCAGCTAACTGTAGATATGCTCTCACCGACCGCAGAAAATGGGGGCTGATTTTCCCTCAGGAAAAAGACTAGTCATAACACAGGGAGCATTTCGTGTTGGATGGAGAAGCAAGCTGAAGTAATGGGCAATAAGTGAGGAGTGAGAGGGAGGGAAGAGGAGTGAAGGGAAAGGGGGGGGAGGATTGGAAAAGGGGGGAGGGGGAGAGGAGGAGGGAAGGAAGTAGAGGAGAGAGGAATTATCAAGCTTGTTCGGAGTTTCTTACCTGATTCTCACCAGTAATCTACATTGAAGGTTTAGAATTTAAAGATGGGGTGGGGAGGAGTCCATATTCTTGAGAGTCCATCAAGTAAGTATCCATATCTGCAGCCACATCTGGAGTAAAAGTTGAAGTGCTTCAGAAAAGCCTGCCGTGAGGAGACAGATGGAAGGGGAGGGGAGGGACTATGTTTTTATTGGAAAAAATCACCATGTTTAAGCAGGATTCTGAGAACAAGCTAAAATGAGGATCTACATTGTCCATTATAGGGCAGTGCTGAGGCGGGAGAAGGGAATCAATATGCCTCAGTCATGCTTAAGAGATGTTTTTCATCTGGAAAATGATCTTAGCACCACTTTTGCTATTTTGAAATCTGGCCCAAGCACTTGTGAGAAGATGACCTTTTATATATTGCATTTCGCCGAGAACTATATAGAGTTGGATACAATATCTTGACCTAAAGGGGAAAAATGAAATAGAAAAGGAGAATGGTGTTTGCTGTTCAACCAGAAAGCAGCACATGACAGAGGGAGATGAGCAAGTAGAGGCTACAAACTCGGCCCAGCAGAGCAAGCTGGCTGAAATATCATTATCTGAAGGATTCTAGACATCTGCCTCGTTTTGCATGAGCCACCATCAGCAAGTGACTTGGGGCAGGGACAGAAAACGTGGTTGCAGTCCTTTAAAGCATCTTGTCGATTCTTGGCTTCTCAGGCTGGGGAGGGGAGGGGCTGCTGGGGAGAAAAGGTTACTGATTTCCGAAAGGTTAGAGGTTCTTTCTTTTTCCCCTTTCCTTTTAAAGAATAACATTTCAGCTTGATATTATTTTAGTATTTACCACTCGGCATTGTCTTAGACCTCATCTTGGCAAAGGGCTCCTAAACAACTGCCACTTTCAGCATCGCTGCCAAAAGGCGCCTTCCACAATAAAGCATGCTGCGCTTTGGCAGGAAATCAATAAAGTGAAAATCTGTTCTCATCATCCATACATTTACCATCACAATCAACAATCAAAGGCAAGACCTGGGTTCTTTATCCACAGGCTCCAGCCTCCCAATTTTCTGCTATGAAAGGGAGCATAAATTAGAACCCTTGGTTCCTGTTAGCTGGGCTTAATGGGTATGATTTATGAACCATTAAATGAGGTTATGTAAATTGATCCTTAGCAGAATGGTAGCGCCCAGGTGACAGGTGCAGCGTGCTCGTCCACAAGGGTTCTGCACAAATCAGATTTCAGTGACATTCAGTTTGAGGAAAGAGAAATATGTTGTCAACAAGGAAGTGATTTAAATAGTGCCCTGGGTTCGTCAGCAATTATGCCTTTCTTCTTAATTGCTGCAAACTATATAAATTCTAATAGGAAATAAATTAGTAATTTACCAGTTAATGACAAGGGTATAAAGCAGAAGGACTTAAATATTTTAAAAGCCATATTGCCAGTGAGGCCATACATGGGGGGGGGGGGTGATTTCCACTGATGCCGTTAAAGTTGAAGAGATGCTTTAAAACAGGAGTGTAAACTTTGACACAAGACAACTCACCCTGCAAGCATTACCGCGGAAAGCGAAGGGATGCATGTGGGAAAGGCACGGACACGACTGGCCGGTGTGGCCCCTGGGAATGGAGGTGCGGCAGGGGCTCTGTTTACCATCGTTTATCATTTGAGGCTAAAAACAAATCCTCTTCAGAAAAACTCGGAGATTAAATAAGTTGTCTTTATGTTTAAACCCTTTTTGTCAGCCTGGCCTCTGATTGGCCCAGTAATAAACATGTAGCTGCACGATGAGAGCGAGGCTGAGCAACGTGCTTGGTGCTGCCCAGCTTTCTCTGGCTGCCTTGCTTAAACAACAGACCACGATAACAACATTATTTCCTGCCATACGCTTGGTCATGAAAGGGGCGAACTTGGTGCTTGATGATGAACCCTTTAGTTTCAGTGTCCAAAGTAAAAGCTTAGTTGGGGGAGAAATGAGTCCTAAGAAAGCATCTACAAATTAATCAATCTGAAAATAAAGGGGAGAAAAAAAAACCCTTCAAATCTATTTATTCCTCTGTCTGCACTGTTACTGGCAGTGAAGAAGACGATGGCCCCACGAGAAAGGCTTCTCCCTTTAAAGTCAGTTCAATATCATCCCCAGCTTTTGTCTGAAGCTATTATTGTGCCTATTTCCGTGAGGCTGACCCCAGTAAGAGGACACATATGGATGTGATAGTCATGTCCTCTAGTCCCTGGCGGAGCCTATTAGAGCTCCCCGACAGGGGGTCTCTAACACTATTTTAATAGGCATTTCTACTGTGCAAGTGGAGTTGTTTATGGACAGGGGAGATGATTTGACCCACTGTGATGCTGTAGGAAAGAGCGGTGGAAGGGCAAAGGTCAGATTTTTAAAGAGGCTTGTGACTGTGGCCCACTTGGAGAGGCTCTCCCCAGCAGAGGGAAATGCTGAGATGCCATAAGTGAACATAGAGAAGTGGCCCCAGAGGCCACAATTGAGAAAGTATAAAACAACTGACATCTACCGACGATCTCAGTGTTAGTGGGTAACGATAACCTGGAGGCAAAGAAGTCTTGTGAAAGGGAGTTTTGTAACTAGTGTGTGAAGAAAATTCTTGAGAATTCATGCTACAGTGAAAGCCCACAAGCTATTTCAAATATTAACACTACTACTAAGCATGTGGCTGTGGACAAGTTAATTTACCTTCTAAGGTTCTGATAACAGAATTCTGTCATGAAGATTAAGTTAATGCATGAAGGAATTGGCAGATAGCAAGTGTTCAGTGGATGATATGTATGTATATATTATGTATATATGGTACATATGTACAGTATTTGTGGTATTAAACTACATTTATATACATGCCTGCGCTCAGAATCTTTCTTCATAAAATGGAAATGTAAAAAGGTTATCTACAGCATGGGGTTGTTCTGAAGATTCAGCTGCTCATGTACAGGAAATGCCAACACAGGAGCTGTTACGTAGGAAGGACTGTACGGCATTGCTATTGTGACAGTGACCCTGCATCTCTTGTCTCGGTGTTCAAGTATTCACTAGCCTGACTGGAAGAAGGTACTAACTTGCAGTAAGCTCCTAATCACACATCAAATATTTTTTTTTCCATACACTGTCTAGATCTACAGTATGAATATTCTGCCCACTTAATATATGTAGTTGCTTAGTGAGATTAAAATAAGACCTCTGTTATGCAAGGTGAATAAATTATAGTTTATTCACCTTGTACCTATAGTGAACAGAATGGAATTATGAACATTTAAATACATTAAATGAATAGATCCTATTTTGAATGTTCTTCACATGCACACAAAAAAATACCACCACACATGTACACGAACAGCAGGAAATTTCTGAAAGTGATGGGTGGCCTTGTACTGCGGTTGTGGAGAAGGGATCAAGGTTAAATGTACCATCCAACTTATGCAATCATTTTGCATTATTATTTATACCCTAGAAAAAGAAAAACTACTATGAAATAAAAACACATACCTGACGTAAGAATTTAGGGCAAATAGGTGCAGACCCAGCTTAGACTGAGTCGCAGTTTGTGATGCCTCACAGGCCAGAACAGAAGAACATCCCGGGGCTGGGGAACAGTAGAGAGGAGCCATGCCAGTCTCACCTCCAAATCATCCGAAAGCACTTGGCTTGATTCCCGCCCCCTTTAAATCCCGGTTTCCATACCTATATAAAAAACAAAGTTCTTATCTAGAGCTTCTAAACCACATTCCCCCAAGACCTTGAGATTCCTTAAGATGGCTCTGGAGCCACAGCCAAGGGAAGACCAGAAAACAGAGTGCAGGGCCTCTTGAGATGTTTATCTGCCTCTACAGAGTAAGCTTGGGACTTTGGAGATGTTTTCAGCACTCTATTCTGAGTATCTTTTCCAAATTATAGAGTGACTGTACTGAAATAAATTTCTCTCGAAGCAACATCTCTCATGTGCTGTTCTGTGTAAGATGCTAAGTTGGCTGTTGAATAAACAGCCTCCCCCTCCTGAAAATGTGCTCTCATAAGGGTTGCCTGCTCTTCCCTGCTTCCTCTCTCAAGATTTTTTTTTTTCAGGAATTGTGCTTTCAACTCACTTAAAAGCTAGAATGTGAAATGTTCTCCTAAGGCTCTTAACCTTTGCACGGCAGACCACCATTTCCTTGAAGAACATTTTTATCCCTACCCTATCTCTCAGTCTTATCTGTGTACTTTATCTTGTGAACACAGCTCTGGGCCCTAAGGAGCCTAATGCATTGGAAAATGTTCAATAAATAATCCAAAAGTGAACAGCCATTGCCCCTTGGATGGTAGACTGCAAGTATTCTCAATATTTTCTGTTTGTAGTGTGGAGCCCCGGTTTCGCTTCCCCCTCCCCAACTACCTACTCCAGGAAACCTAGTCTTCAAGAAGGCATCACTAATTGAATCAGCCTTCCTGATTGTGTTTTGTGTTTCTATGGTGACCACCTCTGGAAATCCAGCAGACCCTCTGCCCCTCCTTCTTGATAGAAGCTTCCCTTCCTCATTTCCAGGAAGAGGGACCAACAAAGAATATGGAGCCCAGAGATTGCTGCTGGGTAGAGGATAAAATGCAAATGAAGTTTTGTCTTCAAAGGGGAGAAAGAAAGAGAATGAAGGCTCATCCATGGTTAGGATCCTGTCTTTTTAGAGTGTCATGATGATGGGAGTGGGAAGATGACTCGCTGGGGTAATGGTGCCTGCCAGCAAGCCTGATAACCTGAGTTCAAGACCCACATGGTAGATGAGAAAACTGATTCCCACAAAATTGTCCTTTGACCTCCACACATGCACACAGACAGTCACACACAAAATAAACCTAAGATGTAATAATGAAAAGAAAGGATGCTATGGCATTTGAAAGGTATTTCACTGAAGGGATACTAAAGTTTAAAAAAAACTGAAAATGAATCTAATTATGCCTTGAAGAATTTAGAGATTCTAAAGGCCCAATATTCCCAGAATATCTGTAGACACTTCTGTTTGTAAGAACAACAGAAGGCCATCGTGACTAGCTATTCTAGAAGTGTGTGTGCATCTGTGCAAACATTTTCATGTGCAACTATCTCAGCCTCACCATCTAAACCAATGGCTCACAGCTCTAGCTGTGTGCCAGCGTCATCTGGGAAATCTTAAGGGAGGGCATAAACAGACAAATTCAGACTCTGCCTTTAGAGATTCCAAGTTTCTGACAAGGATCTGACATCCCCCTTTTTTGGGGGAAAGCTTCCCCAAAGATTAGGATGCCCATGAAGAGCTGAGAACCTCTCCTCTAAACAGAGAACCTCTCCTATAAACAGTACGACACTGGAGGCCCAAGTCCTACCACTTTTAGTTTGACTCAGGGTATGAGGACCTGATGAGCGGTGTGACATAAGTCACCCTAGGTAGTCGTCTCTTTCTGAGGAATTCGCTGAGTGGGCCTATTTAAAACACTACCACTTCTGACTGAAACACATTGACCTTTAGCAAAAATAGGCCTTAATGGACACAACTCCCATCTTTGTAAAGTCGTTTTCTCACCTCTGGATAAATGTCCTGCTTTAGCAGAGTAGCAAGTCTGAGGCCCTGCATAAACATCTTATTTGATGTAGTAGATAAAACCAAGCAGCTATAACTTCTAAGTCAAAGGTTAAGTAGAGTGTCTCAATTTTTTTTTTAACTGAAAAGTTAATGCCTACTATAATAGACTAATAGGCTTAATCCTGTGGCTTGGTCCCAAATCACTGTGCTCTTACTTTAGGCCCAAGCAGACAGTCAATAATGCTGGGACATAGAGACGCTCTTGGAGCTGGAGCCCCACATACTGTCTCCCTCCTCTTCAATCCATTAAACACGGTCGTCGTAGTTGGCATCTTCAAACCCCTTTTCGGGGTTGGGGATTTAGCTCAGTGGTAGAGCGTTTCCAAGGGCTTCCTGGTGTCAATCATTTCAGCATACCTAACCAGGCCAGTCTATTACTCTTTAGAGTAGACCTTTGCCTCTCCCAAAGAGGCCAGCAATATTCCTGGGTGTCATTAGGCCATACCTGCCCTGCTCAGATCCTGATGCCTTTCCCACTTTTGTGTTGATCTTCCGCAACTGTGACCTGAAGTGCACCCTAAAGTAGCTGTTCTGTGTCACAATAGTTGAACACCCAGTCTGATCTTCCCTCTGGTCTTGGCAATGTTCCTGTTGCCCCAAAGGAATCCCCTGCTCCCGTCTCCTCTGGCTTCTACTCCAAAGCATGGCACAACATTCCTACCCTCAAGGAAACGTTTCTGTGCATAGCTTTATCTCACACAAAGGTATGGGCTCTCCTGCCCATGCTGTTCTCCTCAGTTTACAGGGCTCTAGATTGTTATCTGCGCCAGATTCCACACCGTTAGCTGCACTGTAACTTCTTTGGAGTAACTGCTTAGCCTCCCTCTCAATTTTGGTAAAAGACAGCCCAGAGGGTTGATGCTCACATGAGGGAAATGGTTTGCATTCCTCTGTTGGGATGAGACCCGGTCAGCTTTTAGACGCTCCTAGGGCTATGGGAATGGAAGAGCCCACCACTCCACTGCCCGGTGAAGCAGAGAGCGAGACCAAGTACACCAACCAGAAGCAGCGACCAGAAAACCTCCACCAGCGTAGCTCTGCCCCTCCGGCTCCATTCCTGTGATCCCTTGCAATCTCCTCCTGTTACTCAGCCAAACGTAGCCCTCGTGTTCGGAGACAGAAAAGACATTTCTTTACCTCTACTGTAGGATCCTGTAACAAAGTGGGCCTCAGACCTGGACTGAGTTTCCTTGGTGCTAACACACTTCTAAATTTGAAGAGGAAAGAGTCAGGCTTCGCTGATTTTAGCAAAGGATTTCAACAGCTTTTTGTACTTTGAGACTTTCTCATAAATTTTTACTCCAAACCTTTCCTGAGTGACTATTCACAGCAGACAGTTTTAATCTTTATATTTTTAATCAGCTATAACTGGTAAACTGGAAGAATTTTTTTTCTTTATTAAGAATTTTTTTATTCATTTTACATACTGACCACAGATCCCTCTCTCATCCCTCCTCCCACCCACCCACAGCCTTCCCCTCCAACCCACCCCCATCCCCTCCTCCAAAAAGGTAAGGGCTCCCATGGGGAGTCAGCAAAGCTTGGTACATTCAGATGAGGCAGGTCCAAGCCTCTCCCCCTGAACCAAGGCTGTGCAAGGTGTCCCACCATAGGCATTGGGCTTCAAAAAGCCAGATCATGCACCAGGGATGGGTTCCTTAAGCAGACCAAGCTATACAATTTTCTCTCTTATGCAGAGGACCTAGTCAAGTCCCATGTAGGCTCCACAGCTGTTGGTCTCAAGTTCATGAGTTCCCACTGGTTTGGTTCTGTGATTTCCCCATCATGATATTGGCCTCCTTTGCTCGTAGAACCCCTCTTCTTTCTCTTAGACTGGATTCCTGGAGCTTGGCCTGGTGCTTGGCTGTGGATCTCTGCATCTGCTTGCATCAGTTACTGGATGAAAGGTCTATGATCACAGTTAGGGCATTCACCAATCTGATTACCAGAGTAGGCCAGCTCAGGCACACTCTCCATTGTTACTAGTAGTCTAAGCTGGGGTCATCCTTGTAGATTCCTGGGAACTTCCCTAGCACCAGGTTTCTCCCTATCTCCATGATGTCTCCCTCTATCATGACATCTCTTTCATTTTTAAGGAAAACATCCACAGCTTAAGACAGGTCTCAAAAACATTTGACCTGAGCATTTCTCAACCTCCATTAACTTTCCAGTAACTTTCCTGCCTCATTACCTTTGTAAAGTATAAGATGACTGTTATGAACATAAGAAGTTAGGCTATTGTGATGGTTAGATTTTGTCTCCTAGAAACAATCTAGAATTTCCTGGGGAGGGAGTCTCACTGAGGAATTGTCTTGTTAGGTTGGACTGAGGGAGACTGTCTTCCTTACATTGAGGTACGAAGATTTGCCCACTGTGGATGGCACCATTCCCTAGGTGGGGAATTCTGGATTGTGGAGAAAATAAACTGAGTACTAACATGCTTGCATGCACTCATTGTTCTCTGCTCTTGGCCGTGGATATTAATATGAATAGATGCTTCAAGTTCCAGCAGTCTTGACTTCCCCACAATAATGAGCTGTAATCTGGAGGTGTGAATCAAATAAACTCTTTTTTTCCTTAAGTCCTTCTTCTTCTTCTTCTTCTTCTTCTTCTTCTTCTTCTTCTTCTTCTTCTTCTTCTTCTTCTTCTTCTTCTTCTTCTTCTCCTCCTCCTCCTCCTCCTCCTCCTCCTCCTCCTCCTCCTCCTCCTCCTCCTCCTCCTCCTCCTCCTTCTTCTTCTTCTTCTTCTCCTTTTTTTTTTTCTGAGACAGGGTTTCTCTGTGTAGCTTTGAGCCTTTCCTGGAACTCACTTGGTAGCCCAGGCTGGCCTCGAACTCACAGAGATCCACCTTTCTCTGCCTCTCAAGTGCTGGGATTAAAGGCGTGCGCCACCACTGCCTGGCTCCTTAAGTTCTTTAAGTTGCTTTTGTCATGGTGTTTTATCACAGCAACAGGTAGCAAAACTAAAACAAGGGTGTACATGTTGTGGAAATAGTAACGCATCTCTTTAGCATATATATGAAACCTGTAATCTGCCCACAAAACAGAACATTGAAACAAAAGATACAGCAAGCAATGGAATGTGTCTTATTTCTCTGCTTGTTGCTTCCCTTTGCTTCTACTTCCTTATTTATTTTACTTTGGATCTTGTTACTTTTGATATACACATATCATCCTAAGTTCTTTCTCATAACGAGTAAGGTATATATCAAATAAACAGGGTTCATTCCATTGGTGGCGTTAAAGCCAGCATAAGAAGCTTGATGTTTCGGTTGGAAGATTTCTTATAACTCACTCCTGGAACTTACTTTCAGAATAGTTTCCTATCAGAGTAAAGCGAAGTAGGCTTCTCAGATCATGTTCACAACCCAAGACAGCTTCAGCATAATACTCTTAATTGTCTCTCCTGCCTGGCATGGGGTTTTGTTAAGGAATAAACTGCTTACTTGCATTTACATGACTTCAGTGCATTTCTGTTCTATTCTGTTTTTTTATTTAATCATAACCACTATTACTTCCAGATTTGTTGCTAAGCAATCTAAAGCCATATTGATTAAAATTAAAAGATTTAGGCATACGAATATACTATCAGGTATCTGGAAACTAATTTCTATAAAGTGTGCCTGGTTACATATAAGGTCTAGTGAAAGGAAATTAATATAAAGCGTTATATCAGTCAAGCAGAGCTTTATTTATTGTTATTTCCATATGTGTATGGTGTGTGTATGTGCATATGTGTGCATGTGGGGGGTCATGTGTGTGTGTGTGTGTGTGTGTGTGTGTGTGTATGTGTGTGAATGTAGGCACATGCATGCATCTGGAGAACAACTTTAGGATTCAGTTCTCTCCTTCCACTGTGGAATTCAGGGTGCTAACTCAGGTAATCCACTGAGCCATCTTGCCTGGCCTCTAGAAGGATTGTGATTGTAAAGATTATACATCTATTTCTCCATCCTTCAGATTCTAACTGCAGATGGTTTCTGTCAAAGTGAAAGCCAAGAGTGGGGGTGTTGTTTAGTGGCTGAGCATACACTCAGCATGCCCAAGGTCTAAGTTTAATTGCCAGTACCCAGACTATATAAATGATGAATGTCAAAACTCTTTTCATTCTTAGTTTAGGAATCTGATATCAGAAAATTAATCTCTCTTCCTTCTATTGATTGAAATTGACTTGACTAACATAGGCACTCTAGTGTGGTGGTATTGTGTTTTCCAAAATATTGTGTACTCTAATAAATTTATCTGGGGTCAGAGAACAGACAGCCACTAGATACAAAGGCTAGAAAATGGTGGCACTCACACCTTTAATCCTAGCATTCCAGAGATAGAAATCCCTCTGGATCTCTGTGAGTTCAAGGCCACATTGGAAATAGCCAAGCATGGTGACACGCCTTTAATCCCAGAAAGCCAGCCTTTAATCCCAGGGAGTGGTGGTAGAAAGCAGGAAGATATATAAGGCGTGAGGACGAGAAACTAGAGGCATTTGGCTAGAGCATTTTGGCTGGTTAAGCATTCGGCTGGTTAAGCTTTCAGGCTTTGGAGCAACACAGTTCAGCTGAGATTCATTGGGATGAGGACACAGAAGTTTCCAGTCTGAGGAAACAAGACCAGCTGAGGATCCGGTGAGGTGAGATAGCTGTGGCTTGTTCTGTCTCTCTGATCTACCAGCATGGACCCCAATAATGGCCTCAGGTTTGATTTTATTAATAAGAACTTTTAAGATTCCTGCTACATCTGGCGCCCAACGTTCGTGTTACGAATTCATGAAAAAGCTGTTTGCCTGTGGCCTTGTGAGCCCCAGCTCAGGCCCAAGCTACACTCAGCCGGTTATGGTGGCGCACGCCGGTAGGATTTGCTGAAGGAGACAGAGGCAGGAGGATCCCGAGTTTGAGGCCGGCCTAGGAGGCTTGGGAGAAGCTTCGGCCCAGACTGAGCCACAAACAGTGGTGGGACCATGGAAGCAGTGGCTACTGCTCCACGTTGCCAGGTCCTTCTCATCATGTTGGTGACTGCGGTGATGCTGCTACCTGGGACGAAGGGTTTACTGCTGCTGGTTCAGAGAAGAATTGCCAGGACCATCGTGTTACAAGAAAGCATCGACAAAGGTCAGTTTGGAAAAGTTTGGCAAGACAAATGGTGGGGAGAAATTGTTGTGAAGATTTTCTGTTCTAGGGAAGAATGTTCATGGTTCCGAGAGACAGACATTTATCAGACTGTGATTGCTCCAAACCACAGAGGAGGCAAAAAAAAAAAAAAAAAAATCTGCAGGAAACCATGACCACGCCTAATAGTGGCTTTGAAATCTTCAAAAAGATGACAGGATCTTACAATGATGATTCCACATGGACTATGATAAAGCCATTAAGCCGATTAACACCATGGAAAAATCGACTTTGGACTACAAACTGGTCAGGACAATTTCGAGAGGACTAGTTGAGATGATCCAGCCTGACAGACTACTCAAACAAGGACTTGAAACAAGCCCTGAACTTTCCTATTATGCAGAGACTGGACAAATGATACAGGACTTGATGATTAACCCCAAAATTTTCTTTTCAAGATTCCCTAAAGATATCTTCACCCCTAGAAAGAAAAAAGAAAAAGAGAATATAGATATGAGATAGATCATCGAATCTACTCTGAGAAAAAAGATAAAGAAATAATAGGATAAATAGGTAGATCATTGAATCTACACTGAAGAAAAAGGGGAAGATATAAAAATGACAAATGGTATACTACTGAATCTATTATGAAAAGAAAAAAGAGAGAATATGGATATGATAAGATAAAAAGGGAGATTATGGAATCTACTTTTAAAAAGGAACTACTTGTTTTAAATAAGATAAGTAATGAAAATTTTTTGGTCTGAGTTTATCAGATGTTGCTGGACTGGACATTGTTAATATATATAATGGAGTTTTTATCTGAATCTGTCAAATGTTAATGGACTAGACATCATTAATGTAATTTTTGGCTGTATATATTGTATATACTTATTGGATAGTTTTTTCTTGTATTAGTTATAAGCTTTTTTTAATTTTAGACAAAAAGAGAGGAGATGTGGTGGTATTGTGTTTTCCAAAATATTGTGTACTCTAATAAATTTATCTGGGGTCAGAGAACAGACAGCCACTAGATACAAAGGCTAGAAAATGGTGGCACTCACACCTTTAATCCTAGCATTCCAGAGATAGAAATCCCTCTGGATCTCTGTGAGTTCAAGGCCTCATTGGAAATAGCCAAGCATGGTGACACGCCTTTAATCCCAGAAAGCCAGCCTTTAATCCCAGGGAGTGGTGGTAGAAAGCAGGAAGATATATAAGGCGTGAGGACGAGAAACTAGAGGCATTTGGCTAGAGCATTTTGGCTGGTTAAGCATTCGGCTGGTTAAGCTTTCAGGCTTTGGAGCAACACAGTTCAGCTGAGATTCATTGGGATGAGGACACAGAAGTTTCCAGTCTGAGGAAACAAGACCAGCTGAGGATCCGGTGAGGTGAGATAGCTGTGGCTTGTTCTGTCTCTCTGATCTACCAGCATGGACCCCAATAATGGCCTCAGGTTTGATTTTATTAATAAGAACTTTTAAGATTCCTGCTACACTCTAGGCTTGCTATTATTCCTTCTTTGGAGTCTACTTAACTTCTATTAGTATGTCTGTAACCACCATAGATTAAGTAAGAGCTTAGATACAGATTCCATTCTTATTATTGTAATGGCAAGGTACAGTGTGCTCCATTTATATATTAAAAGGGGTTTTAAATCATGAGCCTAACATAGAACAGTTTGAGATCATTGGCCAAAGAACAGTTGATGAATACATTGATCATACCAGTAATCATAATAAGGCACCATAAACTGCCTTTGTAGAGATCTTCGCTGTGGGATAATGCTGTTGTTCACTGGTTTAATAAAACACTGACTGGCCAGTAGCCAGGCAGGAAGTATAGGTGGACCGAGCAGACTAAAGGAATGCTGGGAAGAGGGAGGGCGGAGTGAGGAGTCGCCAGCCAGACGTAGAGGAAGCAAGATGTGAAGGTAGAACTGAGAAAAGGTACCAAGTCACATGGCTAAACATAGATAAGAATTAGGGGTTAATTTAAGTGAAAGAGCTAGTCAGTGATAAGCCTGAGCTAATGGCCATACAGTTCATAAATAATATAAGCCTCTGTGTGTTTACTTGGTTCCAAGTGGCTGCAGGACTGGCTGATGAGAGAGATTTGTCCTGATCACAGGCCAGGCGGGACACAGGAAAACTTCAGCTACAGATCTTAAGTAAAGACATAACGAAATTAGATGAAAGCACCTTGAGGTTTGTATGAGTAGTTTGCAAATTTCACACACATACTTTCAAAGTTTTGTCAGAGAAAACAGATGATTAAGCTGAGGCTTCAAAGGTGAGGAAGAACCAGTCAAGTGAGGGCGAAAGGATATCTCAGCAGACAGAGGATGTAAATCCTAGACATATGGATGCACAGTGCATTCAGGGACCCAAAAGATCAGTTTGGGGGAGCCAATGGGAAGGGACAAGGCTATAGAAGTAGGTGGGGACCTGAGTGTGAATGTTCCTCTGAACCAAATTAAGACCTTTCCACATTTATGGACAGTGGGACATCATGAAGACTCCTAAGTGACTTAATTATACTGTAAAAAGGCATCCATCCATAGGAAGAGGGTGCATTCTCCTTATTTCCCACAAGTTCTGTGTGTTCTGGGGTAGGGGTGGGTCTGACCCTAATTTTAGACATGGAGAACATTGAAGCTATGCTGATCTCCACTTAGAAACACACTCAATTCCCCATAGTCCTGTGACTCTGCCAGGATCTATTTTCTTTGGCTCATTCCCTTATTTTTAAAGTCTTAGTTAAAGTTGAATTCTCAGAGAGATCTTTCCTCATCACCACCTAACTACAGCATGCCAGCTTCCATCTGTCTCTCTGTTTCTACCCTTCGCTTGTCTCCTTGTAACATTTATCATAATTTGGAACTAGAGTTTTCTTGAGGGACTTAAATAATCATCATCATTCCCCCCCCCTCACCCCTGTCATTTAAAAAACAAAGACACTGCCAGTGTTAAGATGTGTTCACATTACCTTCAGGACAGACTGAGCTAGGGAAATGTGAGGGTTTGCTCCACACATAAACATGGAAGATCTGGGAGTCTGGGCTCGGGTCACAGCCGTGGAGTAATTCTAGAAACATTTGCAAGACATCAGTGAGATCAGATGGTAGGAAAGGGAAAATCCACGAATCTCCAGGTTTCAGGGACTTTCAAAGTCTCCAAAGGAATTGAAAAGAACTATTAATGGCTGCTAATGGAAATCATACAATAAACAATCTCAGAAAGATTGCTCCACAGCCATATCAAGGCTTTAAGGCTATTATTAATAGTTAAACTGCAACAGTGCAATGAGCAGGAAAAGAATACTGATTTGTAGCCTGGAAAAGGATTTCAAAATGTTGCAATCAAAAGCAAATGATCAGTGGGTTTTAGAAGCAGAGCAATTCCTTGTTTGATGGCGATCACTCAAATAATTCTTCAGTTTCAAAATAGAGCAGAAGTAGGTTTAAGGTTTGAGTGACACCAAATTGTTGGAGTTGAATAAGATTTTAGGATAGTGCTAATGAATACGCTGTGCCTAGTGTGTAACTACATATACTACTAAAAATATCTCCCACGACCTTTATAGTGTTTAGAGAAATAAAACAATAAAAATGATAACCTTAAAATTACATACAGCAGTGGTCAGTTTGTGAGGTCTTTTCTATGTGGAGTATCTATTTTGACTATTAGTTCCTGTTTGTGAAGTGGATTTTATTGGTCTAATCTTAGAATAATGAAAACCAGCCTCAGACATGTCAAGTGACTTACGCAGTATCATACAACTAATTAATCACTGAGCAGGACTTTGATAGAAAAGATACCAGAATCCTACAGTTTCAATTTGGACAGTTCCCTAAAAGGCCCATGTGTCAAAGACATCCTCATCTTGGTGAAGTTGGGAGATGGTAGAATCTTCAAGCGGGACATCTTCAGGCCATAGGGGATGTGCCCTTGAAGGGGTTTGTAGGAGTCTGGGCCCCTTCTTTTTATTTTCTTTCATATCTTAGTCCAGAGGTGAACAGTTTTTGTTCTTCCATGTGCTCCTAACTATGAGTGTTGCAGCCCAAGAAACAGGCCCATTCAAAACAACGAGCGAAAATAGACATTTTTCTCTTTATAAGTTATCTCAGACATTTGTTGAAGTAATGGAATGCTATCATTTTACAGATGAGAAAAAGTTCTTCAAAAGAACTTGTCCGGTTCTACAGGGGCTGGGATCAGTAGAATCAGGATGGGACAAAAAAAGGGAGCCTGTGCCTTGGGCGTGGCAGACTCTTTGGAGGCAGATGAGATGACATCTAACCCCACCCGTGAAGTCACTCTCTGTTGTTCAGCTACTCAGTCCCCAGACCTTTCTCTCTGTGCCTCGGGGAAAGCAAGGCTGCCTCTCAGTGTTGCCTTGGACTAGGTGAATTTGCGGCAGAAGGAGTCCACACCATGTTACCTGCGTGACTCTGCTGACCTCCCCGCCTCTCACAACCTGCAGAGACTCTGAGTCAAGACCTGCCCCTCCCTCCTACTGTCCTTTAGCGGTGACAGCTTCTGACAAAGTCTACAAAAAAGAAAACGCGCTTCAGAGAGAAGGGGGAGGGGGAGGTGTCTGCGCCACCATATCCAGGTCCATCCGTCCTGAGGTGATCGAAGGATCTTCGAGGATCTTGTACGTTTTCTGGTTATCATGATGAACAGATTTTTTTTTCCTTTTATCAGCACTTAGTGGGTGAGATAAGAAATAAAAAGATCAGTCCTACAAGGGAAAGAAATGCAGCCTCACTGCCCAAGGGGCTTTCTCTGGGAAAAAACAAACAAACAAACAAAAAAAAAAAAACCAGACTGAATGGGAAGCCCTTCAATGTCATCCCAAAGAATTTTGATTTTAGTCTCAAGAAAGGTGGTAAAAATAGAGAGTCTAGAGCAGTGGTTCTCAACATGTGTGGCACAATCCCTTTGGGGGGGGGGGCGTCAAACAACCCTTTCACCAGGGTCCCTTAGCAGATGTCCTGCATATCAGATATTTACATTATGATTCATAACAGTCACAAAATTACAGTTTCGAAGTAGCAACGAAACAGTTTTATGGTTGGGGGTCATCACAACATGAAGAACTGTATGAAAGGCCCACAGCATTAGGAAGGTTCAGAACCACTGATCTATAATGACTTCTAGATTTTTTTGGCCTGGGCAGTTGTCTGGGAAGAAGATCTAATTACTGAGGCTAGGAACTCGGTGAGAAGGAGCAGGGGGGAAATGGCTGAAAAGCTGGTGAGTTCATACCCAGCACATCAGCGTGCAGGTGAGGTTTCCAAGGGTGGGTTGGGAGGCACTGAATAGTTCCATAGAGAGGTCTGAGAAGAGATCTTACTTGGGACCTTCGAGTGTCAGGGACAGGTGACATCATGGGCATGCACGGGGAATTTTGGATGATCCAAGGTCAATTTTTAATCTCAGGCGGGTTTTCCCCGCTTCCTACTCAGTGTGTTCACAGGAAACACCAATTAAGATTAATTTCAACGTAAGTAAAACATAATTAGCAAGATAAATTTGCTGCCAAAAATATAATGAACTCCAAGATGAAATGTAAAATGCTTTAAGCTCACTTCTCTGATGCTTTTATGCGATGCTTTATCTTTTAATTTTAGTTTGGCTCTATCTACCTATTCACTTGTGTATGCAAGCATGTGTGTGTGTGTGTGTGTGTGTGTGTATGGGTGGAGGTCAGAGGTCCTCCTCAAGTGTTGTTGCTTAGGTGATATCCACTTTATTTTCTTGAGACAGGGTTTCTCATTGGCCCTGGTCTTGCAGACTAGGATAGAATGGCTGGCCAGTGAGCCTCAGAGATATGCCTGTCTCTGCTTCTCCAGGGGCAGAAGAGATTACAAGTGAACGCCACTTTGCATGGCAAGCACTTTACCAACAGAGTCACCTCCCCAGCCCACGATGCTTTGTCTTTGTTAATCCTAAAGACACACTAAGTCAAAGTAGAGAGTGTTTTAGAGATTTCAAGGTGTTCAGCAACAGAAAAGTTTTTCTTATATTTTTGGTTGTGAGCATAGCCTTTAACAGCTAATCCATCTCTCCAGCACCAGGTTAAGTTTTAGTTAGCTTCAGTTGTCAACCTGGAACACCTGGGAGGAGGGGCCCTCCACAGGGAAACTGCATCCACTGGATTAGTCCATGGACATTCCTATAATGCATTTCTTGATTGATAATTAATGTAAGAGGGTTCTGCCCCTGAGGGCAACACCATCCCTAGGCAGATAGTCCTGGACTACATAAGAAAGGTAGCTAAATGTGAACCTTGGAGCAAGCCAGCAATCTGGATTCCTCCATATCTCTGGTTCAGTTCCTGCCTTAAGCTCCTGCCATGGTTTCCCTGACGATGGACTGTGACCTGTAAGCCAAACGAACACTTTGTCTCCAGGTTGCTTTTGGTCAGTGCCTTGATTGCAGTAGCAGAAACCCAACCAGAACAAAAGCTCCATCCCATTTTGCTCAGAAGTTTTGGATTGTCTCTGGTTATTGTTTTCTTGTCATTTTCTCACATAGCTCATTGTTTTCTGACACACTGCAGAATAAGGTTCCCATGTGGCTAAAAATCAGTACTGTAGTAGGACGCATGCTTCATTTCTTTTTTTTCCCTTGTCATGAAAGTTCTATTGTCCCGTTATTCGTATGAAGGTCACCTTGCTGATTCAGCAAGAGGGCAATGTATGGCATGATTTTTTTTTCTTTATTATCTAATAATTAAGTTTTAGAGGAGAAAACTGAACAGCCGGAAGTCGTGGCATACTAACCTACAGAGGAGTCCTTGGTTAAGAGAGTCAGTAGATGTCATTTTACTAACAGCCATAATTCCGCCCACTTCTAGGGGAGCCAGTGTACCCAGTTGGCTTTGTGTTGCTCTTGCAGAACATGTAAGAAAACAAAGATTTATTTGTCCTGTGATCCCGAGGGTCCAAAGGCACATCGCCCACGCTGGCTTCTGGGGAGAGCCTTGTAGTAGATGACACCGATGGCGGAAGACGACCCGCCCACAGCAGAGCAGAGAGGAAGCAAGAGACCTAGGTGAGAGTCGGGTGACTTTCAGAACAATCTGCTCTCGTTGGGTTTAGTCCAGCCCTGTCACAAAACTGGGTGCCCTCCTGAAAGACAGCATTCGTCTTTTCATGAAGAAAGCACCCATGATTTTATTGCTTCATCCCACTTCTTTTTCAAGTTAAAAATTATTTTATTTATATGAATGTTCTGACTGCACATCTGTATGTGTCTGCTGCCCGCAGAGGCCAAGGAGGTGTTGAGTCCCCTGGAACTGTTTTTATAGATGGTCGTGAGCCACCATGTGGGTGCTGGGAACTGAACTGGGTCCTCCGTAGAACTAGCAAGTGCTTTTAACTGCTGAACCATTTCTCCAATGCCCTTCTTTATTTTTTTTTTTAAAGAATAGAGTTTCTTTTATTTATTCCTTGACAATTTCATACATGCAAACAGTGTATCTTGATCACATCCACAGCCACCCCCTTGTTCTTCTCTCCCCAAACACCCCCAACAAGTCCCCCTCCCTGATTCATGTCTTTTCCTTTTTTGTGTGTAGCCTCCTCAGAGTCCAGTTGGTGCTGTATGTGGGAATGCTGACTGACCTTGCTGGCTTGATCTCTGTGCAGGTCTTATGCAGTCACCACAGCCACATCATATTCAGAAGACAACATTTTCCAACATTCATCTCCATCCTCCAACTCTTACATTCTCCCGACTCCACAATGTCCCACTGGGGTTGGGAGGTGGTCAGTGGTAGGACTTTTATATCTTATTTGGGACTGAGCACTCGATCGTCACTTATTCTTAGCACTTGGACTGACTGTGAACCTCTGCTTAGCTGATGGCTGTTGTAGAAAGAGGCTTCTCTAGCCAAAGTTGGGAGTTACACTACTCTGTGGAGGTAAACAAATGTGTAGAAGGAACTTTGACCATATGCCCATGTTGGAAGCAACTAGAGCTGTTTAGCCCCTAGGGCCCGTGGCCTTCCCAGCCGGGGGCTTTGGATTCTGGTTCTTAGTAGCTATTTCTCAAATGTACTTGTCCAGAAACTCTTCGTTTAGATCACATTATAAGGGAAATTCATGTGTCTTAGGACACATCTTGTTCTAAATATTCTAAATGTCATATTTTAAATAAGCCATGTCTTTAGGATTCTAGGGACTTGATGAGACTGCTTTGGTTTTCCTATCAGAGAATTACTTTTAGTTCATGGAGTACAACTAGCTAGCATCCATTGACAGATTTGTCAAAGATAGTGCTATCAGAATGGGTGTGGCTCATACCTGTAATCCCAGCATTTGAGGGGCAGAAGTAAGAAAACAGAGTTCAAGGCCATTCTTGGCCACATATTGAATTCAAGTCCACAATAACATTTATTACTATATACAGTTGCATAGATGCCCTGGTAGACATTGTATGTGGCCCAGTCAGTAACTTTCCATGACTATTCATGAAGACATTTAAGTCAACAACACAGTGACAGTTGTATTTCATCTGGATCTTATATATATATGGGTTTTCAAGACAGAGTTTCTCTGTGTAGCTTTGCGCCTTTCCTGGGACTCATTCTGTAGCCCAGGCTGGCCGAACTCACAGAGATCTGCCTGGCTCTGCCTCCCGAGTGCTGGGGTTAAAGGCATGTGCCACCACAGCCTGGCTGGGCCTTTATTTCTAAACTGTCCAGATTTTATAAATTTTACTGCTGGTTTTTTTCTTTGCATTGACTGGCAGCGAATTCAGAGTGAATTCTAACACTCTTAACAACAGCATATGGTTGTGTGGTATGTACTCTATAGAGATTTCATTTTGGTTTATTATATAATTTCTTTGTTGTTTTTGAGACAAGATCTTGCTATGTAGCTTGGGTAGGCGTGGAACTCACTACGTAGACCACAGTGGAGTCGAACTTGCAATGGTCTTCCTCCTTCTGGCTCCTAAGTACTAGGATCACAGGTGTGCATACCACATGTGGCAAAGACATAGCCAAAGACAGAACAAGTTTTTGTTGGTATGGGGAATTGAACCTAGGGCTTACATATCTTGCCCCATCACTGAGCTCCATACCAGCATCGTTTGTTTCCCATACTTTCCACTTACCTGATTTCTAAAATTTCAAATCATATTCACTCACTCTTTCAATGAATATTTATTTGGCTCCTTCTATGAGCCAAGCACTTATGTAGATATTGGGAGTATAATCATGAAGGAGCTACAAGTCTTCACTGTCCAGGTAGCAGTAGATACAATTTAGTAAATATGCAATATATTATATCCAGTATAAGAACCTGATGCAAAAGTAAGTAAGAAGTAGCTAATTTCTTTGCTAAGACTAGGACCCACTGTAAAGGCTCCTATGTACTACCAACAGAAAAGAGCTTCAAACAAACCAGCATGCTGACTTTACCAGATTCCTTCTTTATCTTTATCTTTATCTCACTGTCAAAAGCACTGGTGCCCAACCTCTTCTGCATCCACCATGTCCTGGTGTTGCACCGATGCTGGTCTCTTCTGTTTGGGGGTTTGAATCGACATCCACTCTCCTTTCCTGATAGAAGATTCTGCCAAGTCTCATAGCTAAATATACCTGGTCTTGGATAACCTGTGTTTTCAACAGCTGCAGGTCTGAGGGCCCGATTTTGCTGTTCAATGGAGAGAGAGATAGAGAGATAGAAGAAAGAGATAGAGAGATATATAGAGGGGGAGGAGGGAGAAGGAGAAGAGGGGGAGGAGGAGGAAAAAGAGGAGGAGGAGGAAAGGAAGGAAGTGGCCGAGGCAGCAGCAAGAGGAACATGAGGACATAGTTATTCAGTAGGAACTTAGTAAGAAAAGGGAAAAATAGCCAAATCAGGACCCAGTGGAAGAGCTATCAGAACACAGGCAGGCCACAGTGGTTTGGGGCCTTAGGAAGAAGAGGGTTTTGTTGGCATTCAATGCTACAAAGAAATTGGAAGCCGGGCGTTGGTGGCGCACGCCTTTAACCCCAGCACTCGGGAGGCAGAGCCAGGTGGATCTCTGTGAGTTCCAAGAGTGAGATCCAGGATAGGCTCCAAAAGCTACACAGAGAAACCCTGTCTTGAAAAAAGGAAAAAAAAGAAAGAAAGAAAAGAAATTGGGAAGACTAAATATTGAACGCAGCTGGTAAATTTGGAGATGCCACAGGCAATGACAACCTCGCCAAAGGAGTGCTAACTGACTAGTGAGGACACAAGGAGTTAAGGCTTCTCTAACCTCTGACCACTGTAAGTACCAAGGCAACAGAAACAGCAAGTACGGACTAGCTTCTCAACACGTGGAGCAGAAGGAAAGGGTGAGCTGGGGTGGTACCTCAGAAAGAGCTAGATAGGGTGGCCCTCAAGGGAATGGCAGGATCAGTGAAGGGTGAGTGATTTCTTCAGTGACCAAATGTTTCACCAGCATGCATCTCTTGTCATAAGAGACTGACGAGAGGGAGCTATGCTGTGGTTGCTTGGCATTGGGATAATGCGTACAGTCAACATTCTGAAATGCTTCTTAAAAGGGCACTTGAGTCATAACCTAAATTTTTAGGAGGGGCCGTGATTTCCTTATCTGCTGTATCTTGATCAAACTTTAGATAGCCTTAACCTAATATTTGAAAAGTGAATAGTTTAAACTCATTTGTTGAGCTGTTCCTTTGCCCTGGGGCAATAGCCAAACAGTTACGACCAAACAGAGAGTTTTGCAAGCAGAATATCTACGTTGGCAGCCGCTGCCAGGCTGGCAGCTGTCCTTGATGAAAGTCACAGGCTTGGCTTGAGTGGAGAGAAAGCTCAGAGGTTGAGGACTTCCCTATAGACAGAATATAGGATAGTACTTCAGGTAAAAGGGCAATGGGGCAAAGAATTTCCTGGGCTTCTGAATATGCACAATACACAGAACACACACACACACACACACACACACACACACACACACACACACACACACACACACACTACTGGTCTTCCTCCTTGTATGCCTGCTGAGACCCAAGGCTGCTCAGAATAAGACTGTGGTCATAGTGTTTCCAGGGAGGAAGCACGCAAGGAGTCCTGAATGGTCTTCCTGGGTTGTTGGCTTGGCTACCTCTGAGTCCACTGCCTCTGGGCTGGGACCCCTGTTATCCTCCATCTATTCCTTTCTTGCTGAGCCCTGACATCTGGCTTCCTTTCATCCTTTCTGTAGATATTTGTCCCACAGTGACTCGTGTCCTTCATCGCCAGTACTTGGGGACCCCTCTCTACCTTGATGTCCTCTATCACTTTTTCCCCACCTGTTTCTCCAAGGATCCAGTTCTAAGTCATTGAATTGAGGGTGGTGGTCCTAATATCACCTAATAATGTCAGCTACCTTCAGTGAACGTTTACTGCACCCCAGGCACTATTCTAGCGGCTTTGCATTAGTTATTTTTCATTTTTACTGTTGTGAGCATTTGAGGTAACAAATTCGCAGAGGAAGAAATAGGACAAAGCTTATGTTGCCACGGCCACATAGCCAGGAAGTTTGAGACCCGAGAGTCCAGCTACAGAGCCTCGGTACTAACTCTGTGTCATACTGTCTCTTGTGTAAATTTAGATGAAAAGTAGTAGAACTGAAGTCATTCCTCTACTCCACCAGGAGTCAGAATCCCAGGAAAACACTTAACGCCGGCAGAATCCGGACAGACATAGAACCTGGCAAATGGCCCTAAGTCTCAGCATTGAATGCTTCCCTCTACCTAAGGCCTTAGGTTCCTGATCCTAACTCCAAAGTAAACTGTTCCTTCAGATAGCTGGACAGGTCTAGAAAAAGAGGAAATGCCTGATGGGAGAGGAAGGTGGGGCAGAGATTAAGGCTTTTACTGCCAGTCCCAAAACCCTTACTGGTTTTCGTTGGACTCACAAGTGAAGCCCCAGTATGGGTAAAAAGAGTTCCTTCAGAAAGATGTTGAAGCTCTAACCTCAATACCGATGAATGTGACCTAATTTGGAAATAAAGTTTTAGCATATGCTCAAGCATAAACGAGGCATTAAAGGAGGGGAGGTCAGTCAAATACGACTCTGTCTTTAAGAAAAGGGAAATTTGAACACAGAGACAGACACTCGCACAAGGAGAATGCATGTGAAGATCAATGTAGAGATCGGAATGATGCACCTACAGGTCAAGGGTGCCAAAGACTGCCAGCCAACTCCAGAAGTTAGGAGAGAGGCAAGCAACCATTGCTCCCTTGCTGCGTTCAGAAGGAACCAACCTTGCGAACACCTTGATTTTAGATTTCTAATCCCCAGAAGTGTGAGACAGTACATGTCAGTGTTTAAAGTCATCTCATTAGTCCTTTTTTGCTCCAGCCCTGCTAAGAACTAGTGTAAATTCCAAACACCATCGTCCCATCTCTATACCTGATTGGGTATGTATGCAAGAGTCCAGGCTAGAGTTTATAGCTGTAAGTCACAAGGCCCTCTCAGGGACCTATTTTCCGTATACTTTCAGGTCTTTTCAGAAACCCTGAAGCAAACAGGAAGGAAAGGGAATATAAAACCGAACATGGCAAAACCCTTGATAACAAGGACAGAGGTAGAAGCTACACCCAGTCCTCATGTCCTTATGCATTTTCTAAACTGGATTTTGTTTGGTGTGTGGTGGTGTGGACTAAGACCAGGGTCTCACACATGCTAGGCAAGTGCTTTGCTTTTGGAATTGTGCTCTTAAGTTTGGTGTTTATTTTGAAGGTCTTAATGGCACTCAGAATGCTACATTTTCAAAATGGGAACTGGGTATGTGCCTATACTACTCACCTCTATGAAAGCTGAGGTGAGAGGATCACTTGAGCCTAGAAGTAATACAATAACAAGTTAATACAATAACAAGTCAATACAAGCCTCCATCTCAAAAATGAAAAAAAAAAAAAAAAAAACACCCAAAAGATGGGAGATTTGTCCTACAAGAGCCTTTCATCCTCAGCACCCTCTGATGGTCCTTTCCACTGATGCAGGTATTGGACTGTGGAAAGCCAGATCTGTAAGGTTAGCCTCAGCAGAGCATAATGAAGAAGTATGGTATACTCTTGGTAGAAGTAGGTATCAATGTTGTCACGTTGTCAAGAGCTGCCATTATTTGATTAATATGGACCCAAGGAGACACTAGAATCCATAAGCATGTCGGAATCAACCGGGAGTGTCAGAAGTCCACTCTCCAAGGTCTGCAAGGACTCTGAGAACAGGGGTGGGGAACGCTGCAACTCCCAGGCTGTATGATCACGTATCAACAAGCCTTCTCAGGGTCAAGGTTAACCCATCACCTGTGTCTGAAGTTCAAGTCAAGGTGGGGGTCCACACTATCTCAAATCAAGTTTTCCCTGGGACAGAAGAAATGATAGCAAACCTGGTTCAGTCAAAAAGCTTCTAGGCTTCCCTTCCCTTTTATCCAATAAAAGAATTCAAGCAACATGCACACATGATATTAGTAAGCAGGCAAGTTTTCGCCAGTGGATAAAAGACTGCCGGAGTGGGGGGGGGCTGGGGGGGTGGGGCGAGAGACTAGCTCGTTGTCCTGATTATGGCCAATTTGACTTTACTTTCCTCGGGTGCAGAAGATGGGCTGTCTTAAATCTCCCAACATTTCTCATGGTTGTTCAAGTAAGATGCGATTTGGGGACATGTTCTCAGGCATTCATTTTGGAAATCAGAAAGAGGAAAATGAATTGCAGTTATAGCGTTATATACACACTCTCTATGTTCCCACGTTGACACAAATTAGCATCGGACTCTTAAATAAAATAGTCTAATAATACCAATACAATGATAAAATGTTCTTCGATGCCTTTAATAACTAGGCAAACGTTGGTTGGGTGGTTACCCGTGGGTGTGAAAAGGACGTGAGGTGAGATGGAAGACGGAATCACACCAGTCGAGGCCACTTCTTTGTTCCAATTCTTCTTGCAGCTCCAGTGGCGTTTTCTGTGACCCTTCCTGCCCAGGATTTTTCTGTCATTCACTTGGCCATTGTCAGAATGTATGCCTTACTCCAGTCCTCAAAAGAAAATGTCTCCTCCAAGATCAAAATCTCTATTTTTACCCACACAGTTCACGCACCGCAGCGTTGGCTTTATCATTAACATTAGTGAAATTTAAAGGTACACTATTAAACATTGTCATGGTGGTCGCTATAGAAATTTTGCCTTTGACAAAGAGGGGCCACATAATAGGACTCTACCTGCCAATTGCAGGGGACAGCCGAGGCTTTCACTGAATGGACTTTGTGCTGACAGGCTCTTAAAAGATTGTGTGTGTGGCCTTTAGCCCTTGAACATGGCAAGCATTTTCCATGGATAGTAGCCTTGAAAATCCTATGGCCCGTAACAAAAGGAGAATTTCCCTTCTTTTATGGGGTCAAACATATGTCGCATACTTCCCTGTCAGCCCTGACCACAGACAAGATCCTTTCATCGTCAGCATACATAAAGCCTGTAATTATCAGCCACAGGTAGTGGCCACCTGCTCATGGAATAGGCAGAAATGGAAATGTGATGGGGGCTGTAGCAAGAATGCTCCTTTTGAATCGGCCCCAAGAGGCCCTGCCTCTGAGGGTCTTCGAATAGATAGGATTTAAATCAGCCTCCTTTTGCTCACTGACCTGGCAATTTCAGAGGCAGAAGGTAATCATACATAGACAATTATGTCTCTGAGAACTTCCCAAACACTTCCATGGAGGCCATGGCTCCCTTGAATTCCACACTACTGTGTTCTCTGGCTTTAACTGAATGCTGCTTTCAGGCCCTGGTTCATTTGTTTGGTATTCATATTGATGTTTAATTATGCTCTTGTGAATTGCCCAGATCTCCTTTAGGACCCAGGATTCATTCTCTCAGCTCTCAGGAGGGTGGCCTGCTGAAGAACCATAGCTGAGATCCTTCCTCTTCAGAAACTGTCTTCCTCCCAGAAGAGCAGCTGGACACAGGCACACCCCCCTCCCATGGCAGCCCAAGTCGGTGATCACTCACTCTATGCAGAAGTAAGGGCTCACCCTCCTACCTCATTTCTGGGAGAGTGCTGAAGGGGCATTCCAGGTTCAAAGCTCCCTAGGGGGTCTCTCGTGCTCACTGAACTGGAATTCAGTTTCTCTTTTTGTCCCATTGTCTCTCTTGCCCCCTTATGGTTATTGATCGGATTTCCCAAATAAACTATCTGCATATAACCTAATATAGATTTTTAAAAATCATCTCATATTTCCAGTCTTATGTTATGAAACAAACATTGAAATTTAGAATGGTGACCAGACGTTTCACAGTCTCAGCTTTAGACTCCTGGAATGAAAGGATCCAGCCATGTAATGCCAGTCTCTTGTGTGGCTTTGATCTAGAACCACTTGACTCAATCAGTCCATCAGACATTGTCTGTAACTCTTAGGATCCGCTTTCTGTACACATTATTTCTATAGAATTTAGTCGCTTCCAGATTTCCAAAATAAGCCTTAAAATCTGATCTGTTTGACATCTCCCTTTGATGTTGGGCAAGGATGTATATATATATAATTTCAGTTAGACTAAAGAAATAACTTCATGCCGGGCGGTGGTGGCGCATGCCTTTAATCCCAGCACTCAGGAGGCAGAGGCAGGCGGATCTTTGTGAGTTCGAGGCCAGCCTGGGCTACCAAGTGAGTTCCAGGAAAGGCGCAAAGCTACACAGAGAAACCCTGTCTCGAAAAACCAAAAAAAAAAAAAAAAAAAAAAAAAAAAAAAAAAAAAGAAAAAGAAAAAGAAAAAGAAATAACTTCAAGAGATCTGATATACAACATGGAGAATAACAATATGCAATATTCCTGGAAATCTCTAAGGGATTAGATTCTAAGTGATCATTTCACAAAAAAGTCTGTGGAGTAGTGCATATGTTGATTCCTCCAGATTTAGCCACCCCACAATACGCACAAAGTTCAAAACATGTGTACCATTACTACATGCAATTTCTATGTGTCAATTAAAATAAGTTCAAGATGAGAAAGGCTGGGGTTTCCTTGCTTTGTGATCAGAGCTGCCGTTGAGTTCTATGTTAATTAAGTACCGTTAAGTATTCTGTTGAATTTCTCTTAACCTAACTTTTTAAAATCTGTGAAATGGAAACAATAACAGTATGGGATTGTCTTAGAGGTTAGGTGAGGTGATGTGTAAAAAGTTTTTAGTGAAGGCACAGAGTAACAGATGAGTAGATTTTCAGTTGTCCGGTAACTATTAGGTTACTAAGAGAGATTGCCTGGAGATCAGGAAGGAGACACCAGGTACAGGTTAATAAGTGCTGGAATGGCGGCCTCCTGCCCTGCAGGAGAAAGCTGTTCCCCTTACGAAGCACTGCGTCCTGGCCAGGTTTTTATCGTCAACTTGATGCAACCTAGAGTCACCTGGTGAAAAGGGGACCTCAGCTGAATTCCCTCAATGAGATGGGCCGGTGGGCGTGTCTGTTTCAGATAGTTTTGACTGCTGGCCTGTGTGTGAGGGCTCAATCCATTGTGGGCAGCATCATTCCCCACGCAGGGGGACCTAGGCTGGCTAAGGAAGGTAGCTGACCACGGCTAACGGCCACACCGGTAAGCAGCGTTTCCCCCTGGTTTCTGCTTGCGTTCCGTTCTGACTTTCCCCAGTGACTGACTGTTACCTGGATGTATAAAGTTAAAATAAACCCTTTCCTCCCCTCAGTTGTTTTTCGGACAGTGCTTCATCACAGCAACGGGAAGCCAACTAGAACACACTAACAAGGAATGACAGCAACAGCCAGAGAGAAAGGAGACTCCTTCCTGGACCTGGGAGATGGCCATCACCAGCAGGAAATGACTGGCTCCTCCGTGGACTGGAGAGGGAGAGTATGACTTTCAAAGTGGTATGCCTCGAAGAGGCACGGTTTCTGCTTACATGAGATTGCTTGAAGGTGTTTGGGGAAAAAAAAATCCAACGTAAGAACTAACAACGGCAAATGACGATGTAATAGAAAAAGCATGTTGTTTTAACATATCCACCCACCGCTAAAGGCATGTGCCAAGTGTGAGCTCTGATAGGTGTGGTGATGCAAGTCTGGAGAAAAATGCTTGGGAAAGATGAGAGTGTTTGGTCCACTAGAGAGAGGAAACACGTGAAGGGAAGCACATCCAGGGGACACACACTGGGAAACAGGTGTCTGACCAGATTTGTAGGCAGCCTGCCCCGCCCTGACATCCTACAAGCTCTCTAGGGAAGACGTGGCTGCCCATTAAAGCTTGCTGTGTAAATAAATCTTTTGTGGACAAATGTAAAGATGGTTGAGCTCTGTGTTAATACTGGGAAAGGTGGACCTGGATCTGGGGAACATTCCATACAATCTCCCGAGACTCATTTCTCACGGTATGGCTGCACGTTCATCCCTAAGTCAGATTGCCCTGGGAGGTCTGGTGTTTGTTTAATACTTTTTCTCTAGCGGAGGTGCATCAAGTAAGAAATATAGAGGAAGTGATGTTTCTGAGGCTAGCCCTTCCCATGTGGCTGGAGGCTGTGCTCTGAACTCAGGAGGTAACACAGAGGCATGGTCTGCTCTTAGATACTGGTTTAGTGAGAAAGACAAGGGACAGGATGAGGATATACAGACAGTGCTGTAGGAACACCTAGGAAAATACCAGGAGAACCCACAGACCCACAGAGAAACTGTAATGACAAACACATTCCACACTAGTCAAACAGCTCACTGGGAAAGTGTTTCACGGTCAAAATTGAGAAGATCAAGGCACAATCATTTTCTATTTTCCCCCCATTTCAGCTCATGGTATCTGTACAGACAGTTTATTTCTAGAGGATTCTGCTCCCCAGAGAGAAATCCTGGGGAAAAAATACTCTACAACAAATAGATTTTTTCAGAAAAAGACTGAAAAGAAAGAGTCAGTTAAGTAGTAAGAAAGGAAGAGTGTCTTGGGTGAGAAATGAGTTCTGCGCAAGTACAATGAGGCATGGAGCCAAACTGATTTGCTAATAAGCTTGCTTCTTTACTGTGAAATTAACAGAATTACTGTAAACCCAAAGCAGAAAGAAAATTTCAGAATAAACAAATGTATGTATTTGGGGCACACCATTTTAAGAGAGCATTGTTATTCAGTATGAATAAAAAGAACAAGTTGACTAAAGCAAGGAGACATTTCAAACAGTGAAGTGAGGCTGGCGCACGCCTTTAATCCCAGCACTCTTGAGGCAGAGTCAGGCAGATCTCTGTGAGTTTCGAGGCCAGCCTGGGCTACAGAGTGAGTTCCAGGAAAGGCGCAAAGCTACACAGAGAAACCCTGTCTCGAAAAAACATAAATAAATGAATAAATAAATAAATAAATAATAAATAAAAACAGTGAAGTGTATATATTTAAGAGGAATTCTATCCTTGATATATGTTTTGAAAATTACAGATTTATTTTGGCATTTCTTAAACTCATCAAAACATTTTCAAGTTTTCTTTAGAGATAGTTGAAAGATTTTTGTTTGTTTTTAGGGGCACTGGAGGTTGATTCTTGGGCTTTTCAAAGGCCAGGCAGACTCTCTTTCCCCACCTTCACTAGGCTACATCCTCAGCTCCATTTTTTACCCTCTCCTTTGAAACAGGATCTCACCAAGTTGCCAAGGCAGGAACGAACTCTGTCACACAGACAGACCTTGAACTTGTAACTCTCCTGCCTCAGCCTCCCAAGTAGCTGGGATGAAAAGTTTGTACCACCAGACCTGGCTCAGGAGTTGGAACTTTAGCCAAGAAATCACAGACGTGCCTTTATTTGACTAAGAAGCCCACTGAACTGTAAAGAACTCGAAAGGCCTGGTTTGGCTCTGCCATTTGCCAGCTCTGTTCCTTTGGGAGAAGACCTTGGCTTCCCCATGTCTCAATACGCTTGTCGCTTGTCGTAAAGAGCACAACAGTGCCAGCTCTCCTCTGCACTTCCAGGAGTCATGGGGTGACTCAAGCATCCAGCACTTGACTGCTCCCCAGCAGCTGCTCAGAAACCTTTCCTCTGCCATCACTGACCGGCAAATTTCATTGTCTCCACAAAGCACTTTCAGACAACCTAGTCATTGTCTTTAAATGTTGAAGCCTTGGTACCACTGAGAATTTGCAAAGAATCTGCTTTCAACTCCTAGAAATTTCTAGAAATACTCAAAGCAATGTTATTAAGAATAAAGACATTACCATATTGTTCATAAGACCGATAATTATAGAAACAACCCAGAATTATTCAGGTTTTTAAAAATAACTTATAGCACATCCATATATTGCATGCCCATGATGTCATTTTAAAGGACGCTGTTTTTACATACATGGGAAGGTATTTCAAGCAGCCAAAAAAGTTCTGTCTCTTGGTACTGGAATTGCAGGAGTGACTTGACATACCTGGGTGCTAGGGATCCAAACTCAGGCCCTCAAGCTTGAGTGGCAAGAACTTTTCTAGTTGGACCATCTTCCTGGGCCCTCTGTGTGCTATTTACAATGTGGTCCTGCTCCTTTCTGAAGATGACGTGTAAAACAACTTCAAACCTTGGAATAAAATATTTAAAACTTCTGAAGCTGTACAGTCATATAACAATCAAGGATTAGTACATGCACCCTTTTTTAGATTTTTCTTAAACTGATTCTTAGTGGATTTCACATCATGCATCCTGATCCTATTCATCTCCCTGTCCCTTCATATCTGCCCTCTGCCCTTGCAACCTCCCCCACCCCCAAAAATAAAGTAAAATTTAAAAGAAAAACAAAAAACTAAAAAAAACCAAAACCTCCAAACAAACATACAAAAAAAAAAAAAAAAAGTCTCCACATGGCAGCTGCAGTGGGACACAGTGAGTCACACAGTGTACCCTTTAGTTCACACACCTTTACTGCAAGTGTTCATTGCAATGAGTCATTGTTCTGGTTCCAGGCCCCTGGCTTCTGCTACACCTTTGATGCTGGGTCCTCACTGGGACTCCTCTTGGATATTCTGTTGTTGCCTTGAGTATACACTCTTTTATGATTATAAAACAAGTGCGTGGGGGGGGGGGGGACAGGGAAGACTTCCTATATATTCTGAAAAATACCAAAAAAGAGAAAAGGAAATTATTAAGATGTTTTAAGTCATGTTTACGTTTAGAAGTAGTTCTATTGGGAGTCTAATACTCATTTGGAAAGCATAGGAATCCTAATATTTCATGAAGAAAATTGGCCTGTTAGAGATATACCTACAGTCATCACCATTCACATCCTTTAGAGTCATGCTGTATGTAATGTAATGTAAACAATTAGCATCTATTTTATATACATCATAATTATATCCTTCAGATAAGACACAGTCAGTCAGTGTGACTTAGAGCCACTTGAGGCCTCTCTACCTACAAGTTTTTACTAACTTAGTAGGATGCCAGGAATTCTGTTACCAAGGAGCTTGACTTCTTCAGACTAAGGAGTTACTCAATACCTAAAATGCTGCATTGAAGGTCCCTCTTCCATGCTCCTACAGCATGCTAGTACTTCTATCAGAAAGTTTCTGTGAGTTTCCATGGTTTCCTATTTGTCCCTGAGGATTCAGCTCCTTCCAGAAGGTGCTGTGTCTTAGTGATGGTTTCCAAATACATTTTTCAACGGAGTACCAGTTGTGTGGAGAAATATTGAATAAAGACAAGACCTACTGCTCCTACTCCAACTGTTGCAAAGTTGAATTGTGGAAACGAGAAGGCATTTTGTAAACTATGAGCCACTCTACAATTGTACACTATTACCATCACAATGCAAACTGATTATTTTTCAGATGATTTCCAGGTGGGAGGATTTGATGGTGGAAGTATGCTGGCCTGAATCTTCTCCACCTGATAAGGGCAAGGCTCCCTGACTTATCTTCAAGCCGTTTGCATTCTAAGGACTCCAACTTTTTGCAAGAAGGACTATTACAAGAAGAAACTAATGAGAAATGTTTCACTTCTGTTGAAAGAAAAAAATCCAGCGATGAATGAATGGGGAAAGATTATATAGGAGTAAAGAATAAGCAAATACATAGAGTATGCTCTGAAAGCCCCAAATAGAATCTTTCAGCTATTTCATAATCTTTGGTCAATGACATTTCTTTATAGGAGATGGAGTTCTTTGGCACAAGGCTTTTGTCCTTGTGAAAGACCTGGCTTCACTGTCTAGGTTGCAAAGAAAATGTTTTAAAACTGGAATAATTGTCATTAGTTTCCCAGGAGACCATTTGGTTCTGATGCTAATTTGGGTCCCTGACTTGTTTTCATTGCAAGGAGGGCCTGTTATTACAGAGGAGAAGGGGCATGGCAGGCAGCTTTGGGATACTGCCCACCAAGAGGGTGCCAGGCTAGGAGTGCCAAGTTGACTCACAGTTCCACCTTAAGTTCTGTGCCAGCTGGCACTAAGTTTCCCAGTTGAAGTCACCGTAATTTGGGACTGAGAGATGGAGAATTTTTTTTCTTGGTTTTGACCCCAACAGAGTAAAGGTTGGGCCCAGCAAACTCCCACTTCAGTCCGAGTTAGATGGAGCCAACAGGTTTGAACAAGATAAACAGCTTAGATCTTGGAATGGTTTCCTGATTAAGAAATTTCTTTTTATCTCCTCCCTCAGATGGAATGGTATCCCTAGAGGGTGTGGATACCTGGAGCTACCTCTACCCTGGCATCTGCAAATGATTGTATTTACATTACTGTGGCTTTCTCTTTGGGTGAGTAGAGCCTCAGAGATGATGGCATTGGAAGGTGTGGCTTTGCGTACCAAAGAATGTAGCTCTTACCTAATGCCTTTTATGTTCCCTAGGGAGGCAGCTTATTTGTGTATCTCAGCCCCACAGGTCTGGTTGAGAAGCTTGTTAGCTGTTCACAGTTCCACTGCTCTTTGTTGGCTGTTCACAGATCACACACAGATCTCTCCTACTCAGGCCTGCCCTTATAGCTTTGTGCTGTAGACCAAGGTGAGGACCACTGAGGTGACATGTAACCACCAAGTATGAACCATGCCCTCAGTGACTGATTTCATAGACAAAGGTGTTTGCGCGTACCTTAACCACATCCCTTAACCTAGAATACACTGCGCAATATGGCTACTGATCACTTGAAATGTGGCTAGTCTGCTTTGAGATGTGCTGTTCAATAAAAAACACATGGTGAAATTCTGAAGACACAATATGAAAGACAGTGTAAACCATATCAATACTTATTTGTGTGATCATTTATTAAAATGATCATTGACAGATTGGGTTAAAAAAGAAACAATTCTACTTGTTGCTTTTCACTCTTTTGAATGTAGCTACCAGACAATTTAGTGGCTCATATTTCCCATGATTAGACAGAGCTGGTCTATAGTGAACAGTGTATACTCATTGATTCTCTTAACCCCTGCTTATTAAGTTCCTGATATGCTGAAATGAATCCTACCTGCAGTTCCAGTCTAGGAGATAAACACATTCCCCCAGCAGGAGCCCAGAATGAGTTCTGGCAGACTAGCACCCACAACAATAGGGCGAGTGCTATGGGAGCCCTGGGAAGACACTGGTAAGTTGACTTTCGAGGAAGAAGTGTAACAAACATGGAAATTGTTCCAGTATAATAAAACTCGGAAGTCAGAAATGGAGATAAAGGCCTGATAAATCCAAGGACAGGAGAGAGTTGATTGGCTGGCCCTCTCTCTACATTTTCCCCAAACCATAAGGCACTCCCCCTCAAATCCCCCTCCCCAGGAGCTCCCTCTTCTCTCTTCCTGTTTTCTCTATCAGATCTCCTCAGTCCTCCAAGAACTCTGTGGCCAATCCTGGTCAGCCAATTGCTGACTCTGTCCTTTGATTGAAGGTGGCTTTATTGGCACAGTGGAATGGCTGTATGAACAGTTCTCCCACATCATTTCCCCCTTTTGTCTAAATAAAAAGGATAGGTTTTAACTATGTTAGCATAGTAAAATTATATACAATAAGAATAATTATCAAGTAAGAAATATATTCACAATGTCCAGTTCATTAGTATTTGGCAAATTCAGAGAAAATACTCTATTATCTTATGTTGGTTAGTCCAACGTTTTGTACCTAATTACTTTCTATCATAACTAAGGGAAACTGTAACTATAACTATCTAGTTTTCAAGCCCATCAGAGACCTGAGAAGGATATAATAATACTTGAGTAAACAGAATATGCAGAGCAAACAACTGCCAAAAGTAAAAAACAACAGAGACATCTGGCGGCCTGGACAGTCACCCCAGGGTTCCTCTGCAGCAACGGGGGATCCATCTTCAAGCCTACAGGCCTAAAATATCTGACAGACTTTTCTGTGAAGCAGGAATTTTGAAAGACTGTTCTACCTTGTCTTGGCAAAGTTCAGCAGTTGCCTTCTTTTGTGTCCAGCTTGTTCAATTCGGACCTCATACTGTCAGCAGTCGAGGCAAGGGAAGTTTCTTCGCCCAGTGGCTAACTTTGCCACAAATGAAAGCAAACTCCATGTGGAGGTTCTTCGATGCCTGTCTGTAGCTAGAGTTTTCCTGCCTTGCCCACAGTCAGGACAAATCTTTGTCACTTGCCAGTCCCACAGCCGCTCAGACCCAACCAAGTAAACACAGAGACTTATATTGCCTACAAACTGTATGGCCGTGGCAGGCTTCTTGCTAACTGTTCTTTTATCTTAAATTAATCCATTTCCATAAATCTATACCTTGCCACGTAGCTGGTGGCTTACCGGCGTCTTCACATGCTGCTGGTCATGGTGGCGGCTGCAGTGTCTCTCCGCCTCAGCCTTCTGCTTCCCACAATTCTCCTCTCTCCTTGTCCCACCTACTTCCTGCCTGGCCACTGGCCAATCAGTGTTTTATTTATTGACCAATCAGAGCAATTTGACATACAGACCGTCCCACAGCACCTGTCACCCTCTTTTGGAGTAAATTGGTGCTGCCAGAAGCAGGTGTGTCTCATGGTCATGAAAAGCTTTATGTTGCTAAAACATTAAAATGCCATATTCTGTGGGTCTCTGAAATGTTTGAAGACCATCTATCTATTTAAAATATGTCTCTGTTTGACCTTGAAAACATACCTAAAATGACTATAAGTTTGATTGTTACAGATGACTATTAATCTGTATTTATTTATTATCCTAAATAGCTTTCAAGGACTTTACATTACATTTTTTAATGAGCTGCATAGGTACAATAACTTAAACAGGAATAGAAACATATAACACAGTATACATAAATAACCTTAAATTTGTATCAATATACAAAAATATCTTAAACAAAAGTAGAAACATACAGTATTACAAAAATAACTTTAAATTTGTATCAATATACAAAAATTCATACCAATATAAAACATTTAAGACTAGTAGTTGCAGCCAGGCGGTGGTGGCGCACGCCTTTAATCCCAGCATTCAGGAGGCAGAGGCAGGGGGATCTCTGTGAGTTCTAGGCCAGCCTGGGCTTTAGACTGAGGAAAAGCTTTGTATCCAGGAAAGATACAAAGCTATACAGAGAAACCCTGTCTCAAAAAGCCAAAAAAAAAAAAAAAAGACTACTAGTTGCCTTTTCAGTTTGAAAGTAGATTCAATAATCTACCCTTTTATCCTATAATTTCTATATCCCCCTTTTTCTTTTCAGAACAAGATCCCTAAATCTAATTTCCTGTGACAATGACAAATAACAACTTGTGACTAATCCCCTTAAATAATGGCAAACATCCATTGAATGACCAAAAGCCACTCATCCTACTTCTTGGGAATGTAGGTGTCATATTCTTAAAATTACTTCCTACTCTTCGGGGGGAGGGGGGGCAACAACATCTTTCAGAGACCCTGAAAAAATTGAGATAAAGATCAAGTTCTGGGAGAGAGTATTCTATGAGGCTGGACCATCTTAGCTAACTTCTTTGAAGTTGTCCTGAGCAGTTTGTAGTCCAAAGCTCATTTTTGGGAGTTGTCTGTCAACTGTGGCATTACCACAGTCCAAGTGGATTTATTATTTCAACATCCTTTCAAAGACTTCAAAGGTCACTGTTAGGAATGGTCCTTGTTCACTGCAGGAAGCTTAAACTATTTAAATGTCATGTGAAGCAGATTATCAGAGAAGTTAAAGGACCACAATCTATTAAATACATCTGGGGTATACAAACTTATTTCCTACTTACCTGCTTCAGGCTCAAGCCTGAAATCACATACAGGAAGCTAAATGAAGCTTATTTCTAGAATTACTGCTCTATATAACCATTAATATCACAACAGAAGGTTTAAATATATACATATTTACATATATTAATCTCAAAATAAAACCAAAGGATTATAAGATTAGTGGCAACAGAATAGTCCTGTTTGGTTTATCATCTCTCCCATGCCAGGTGGCTTTTCTGACATGAGACAGAGATTTTCAATTTTCCTTTAACAGATATGCTTGGGTTTAGAGAAGAAAAGAGCCACATTCCAACTTCAAAGCCAACTTTAATTTTTAGTTGAACTGGGACTGCAAAAAGACCATTTGCCTTATATGTTTGTAGAGGACAGTAGAGATAAACATTTGGGAAGATTTATAAGATTATATCTTATTGTAAGTGCACTATATACCATTAGGCCAATTTACCTTTTTCTTGGGGGAATTTTCTCTAGATGATTTGTCCTTGTTCTTCAGATGTCTTATTTGTCCTGTGGTCTTTAGATTGCTTAGCTGGGTCTTCTGAAAAGACAAAAACCCTGCCCCAACCTTAACTTTGGGGAGTCTCCCTTTTTGGCAAATTGAACTGCATGCTGTTTGATTAGCTATTACCTTTCCTAATCAAGAGGTCTAATCTTTATCAATTTTGATGGTATCCATTGTTTTTCTTCTCCTGTGCAAACAAAAGAAAAACCTTTTCCCCATTGTAACACATATCCTGGTTTCCATTCTAAGGTCAATACATCCTTAAAGTATATAGACTGATTTATTTCAGTAGTTTTTTCCTACTATCCAATGTCTCTCTGCAGCTGTTCTTCCTTTCTCATTAGCATTTAAAAATTAAAGTTAATAAAGCATTGTGTAATCTATCTCTGTTTATTAAGTATATTTTTTAAAGTGCAACTAGATCTTTCTATAACTGTTTGTCATGTAGGATTGTGTGGTATACCTGTGATATGCTTTATGTTGTAATGGGCAAAACAAACAAACAAACAAAAACAACCTGTTTCATTTTACTAGAGACATATGCTGGAGCATTGACAGTCTTAATTTATACAGGTAGTCCCATAATGGCCATGACTTCTAACTTGTGATTATAGAATCAGCTTTTTCAGAACTCAAAGCAGCTGCCCATTGAAATCCTGAATTGGTGGTCTTTCTTGTATGGTAACTGGATAAATTAAAGTTGGTTTTCTAATAACCTTAGGCTGCAATGCAATGGTGTGGTAGGTTCTGCTCTAAATTCCTTTGTCTGTGTCTGAGTATTTTTTTTATTTTCATTAGTAGATCTTTCTAAAGCTTGTATCTTATCAATAGTAAGTCCTTCCAAGGCTTGTATCTTATAACAAACACAAGATTCCACATATCATTTTAAATCAAACAAAAACCATTCAAACAGTGACTTCCTACACAGTTCTACAGTCCTCTCAGAACAGAATTTCTTTCAGCTCAGTGTTGGCTGCCTTCCAACTTTCTACAACATATCCATGCATACATTCCCATACATGTGATACACTCGTATCCACAAAAACAGTCACAGATATGCTCGCTTTCCCTCTTAGGCCACGTGATATCCATATATGTTTCATTTTCTTCATTTGTTTGAAGGTCCAACTTTTAGAGCCAGGAGTGGTGGCTACATCAGGAATATCAGCAACTGTGAGATGGACATAAGAGAATCAAGAGTTCAAAGCCAGCCTTAGACACAAAGGAAGTTCAAAACCAGGCTGGACTACTTAAATCCTGTCCCAAAAAGGTTTTTAAAAAAGTGGTTGGGGAGGTGTTTCAGTCAATGAAATGCCAACAATGTAAACATGAGGATCAGAGTTCAAATCCACAATAACCAGGTAATAGCTATGTTCAACAGCATGTGCCTATAATTCCAGTGCAGGTGAGGTGGAAGCAGAAGGCTCCTCAAGGCTTTTGGCCAGTCAATCTAAATGAATGAATAAGATTATGGTTCAGTGGAAGGAAGACCCTGTCTCAGAAAGACCTACACCAGATCAAAGCAGCCAAAATCCCAGCATGGATGGAGGACAGACTCTTCAAAATCCCGCCCAAAGCTGAGGAGCTATTGGCAATTAAGGGCTTCTAGGGGAGGAAAAGTCTGTTTTCTCCAGGGATGCAGCCCCAAGAGGCTGCCTGTGTTCCCGCAGAAGGTCTTATACCCATGCACATAAATTTGGGGTGGTGGTGGTAGATCGGGGTACAACTGGAGGGGAGGGAATAAGGGGTGGGTTCATAGAATGCATGATATGCATGTGTGAAATTCTCAAAACAATAATAAGGTGAAGAAGTGATTGAGGAGGACATCCCAACCTCAGCCTCTGGCCTTCCTACACACATGCACTTTTATCCCATGTGCACACATGAACATGAATGCACCCTCAATGAACATACAAACATACAAGGAAAGTCCAATTTCCAGTTACTGTTTTCATTTTGGGGCACAAGGTCTTATGTACTCTAAGTTGGCCTCAACGTATATGTAGCCAAGGATGACCTGGATTCTTCTGCCTCCACATCCATAATGCTGTGATTATAGATAATAACTACCATGAATATTAGTTTATGTGGTTCTGGGGACTTAACCCCAGGGCTTCCTGCATGCAAAGCAAACCCTCTAACAACCAAGCTACATCCTCCAGCTCCAAGGATTGTCTTTAATTTCAATTTCCACCATAGTTCATTTTTCCAAGTTGTTCAATATCCAAGGTAGTTCAAGTTTCCAAGACTAACAAGATTAATTGGAGTTCTGAGGCTCAACATTCATTTGGGGAGTTAAACTATGTGTCTGGGCCAAAGGTGATATATCATCTAATACCATGATGATGAACACATAGAGTCTCCCTTTCTCTAGACTTCAGCCCTGGTCAGGCACAGACACTCAGTGCAGGAAAGGGGAAAAAAAGGCTTCATGAACCTTCAAAGCTGGAAGAGAAGGCCAAAGATAGACTCACAAGTGTATTGAAAACCATGATACATTATGAGAGATTTCAAAATAAAAGGAAATGATGAACCATTTCAATTAAAAGCATTAGACAATTGCCATTTTTTTAAATAGTGGAATTAAGTGTACACCTTAACACACATCACACTCAAAATGAATTGAAAATGTAAACATTAAAACATAAGCTGCAGATATTGGAACTAGATATAATGTGTTTTCTTTTTCCCTGCACCCACCTCCCTTTTCCTCTCATAAGATAAATAAGGGATACTGTGATGCACTGCCCAGACCCTCCTTCAGGAGTCAGGCTCTATTGATCCAAGCTTCCTAAGGTACCAGCTGCTAAGGGTACTGTATTAGTTACCTAATAGTATCTGTGACAAAACGCTATAACCAAGGCAACTTATAAAAGAAAGCATTTGGTTGGGTTAGAGTTTCAGAGGGCTGGAGTCCATCAAGGCAGTGAGCGTAGCTACAAGGAGCAGGTATGTTGGCACTGGAGCAGCAGTTGAGAGCTCACATCCCAATCCATAAACAGGAAGCAGAGAACTAGCACACTGTGGGTATGAGTCACTTAAAACCTCAAATCTGACCCTAGTGACACACCTCCTCCAACATGGTCACACCTCCTAATCCTTCCCGAACAGTTCCACCGACTGGGGACTGAATGCTCAAACATATGAGCCTACAGGGGCCATTCTCATTCCAGCCACCACAGGTGCACTGAGTATTCTTTCTTGTGACATGCTTTCAACTCTGATGACTCTCAGGTGGAGGCAAAACACCCATAGGAGACATTTGACAATATACAGAAATATTTTGATTACAAGGAGGAAGGAAATTAAGGAGTTTATTTGGGACAGATTCCACATGCTGATAGATGTCATAAAGAGCACAGAAGATGACCTCTGCCTCCAATAAGCAGTTAGGAAGTCCAAGATAGAAAAAGCTTTGCTGAAGAATCTTGGATCAGGAAACTTTGGTTCCCAGCCTACCTCCAATGCAGTGATTAAAAAACTTGACTACATTTTTGTGGTAACTGGTGGTTGGCCATGTCAAGATGAGGTGGAATGTCTCCTTCCCAGTCACTGGCTGTCAAAGTCACTGAAGTGGACAGTGAACACACCTTCATACTTCCTGTGAGCAGCACATGGCCACAGAACTAGCTGCTGATGCTGCCTGTGATACTGTGCTGAGTGCTGAGTGGAAGGTTTGTGTGGCCTGAATCAGTGGTGGGAACACAAACAGGGTTTTCCCATGAAGCAAGGTGACTTAACCCCTGGCAGAGTGTACTTGTTGAATAAAGGATGTTCTTGTTATAGATCAAGGAGAATTGGAAAGAGCTCACACATGTGTGCTCACAGATGCATTGTACATGTTCTCAGCTTAGGTATTATTTTAAAAAAAATTAAAAAAGAAGAAGAGAGAGAGATTCCTGGACTGACAGATACTACTGTGCCTTGGTGGTTTGGACCCAAAAGAGCTATCGAGTAGTTTGAAAGCTTTTCAATCTCTCTGAAGAAGATGATGTCAGCTAAAATGCTGTCAGAAATCCTTAAACAAAGAAGGCAAGAAGCCCAGGACCGAAACGCCCAAAGGTACTGTTACTCTCTGGGTCCTGCAACACAAACAACAATATATTGCTCCAAAGAAACAACAAACCAAGAAAAACGAGGAGGAGGCTGCAGAATATGCTAAACTGCTGGCTGAGAGAATGGAGGAAGCCAAAGTAAAGTGCCAGGAACAGATTGCCAAGACGTGGACTGTCTGTCCTGAGAGCTTTTACTTCTGAGTCTGAGGCCAGCCAGAAACACGAGTCTTTCAGAGCAACAAATAAACAATCAGCATTTCCAGCATTTCCTAGGGGATTGGCTGGGGTTTGTGCTGCAGCTGCTTCCCAGTTCAACATCTCATTTTGCCCAGTCCCACTTCCATTACATCCTCATAGGCTTTGTATCTATAAATTCTATCTGTAATTTCCCCCAGGATGGATCTGTCTATCATCTATCTATCTATCTATCTATCTATCTATCTATCTATCTATCTATCTATCTACCTACCTATCTATCTATCTGTCTACCTATCTATCTCCCCAGGAAGTATAGGCAGACCTAAGACTGTAGAAACCAAGAATGGACCTAGGAATCTCAGGAACTTGAGAGGCATGGGAAAAGGACTACATATAAAGACTATGGAACTGGTTGACTAGTTGTTGGATGTTATTAATATATTTGAAAGAAAATGAAAGGCAAAGGGATAATTCATCACTAACCAAAAGCAGAGTTCCTTTGGCCATGTGTCATTCTGGTTCCCTACAGTTAGAGGTCCAAAAACGCTGGGGACCAAGATCTGGAAGAGTTCCAAAGAAAGGAAACTTCTCAACGCCAGTATGTTTCCTACACCAAAACCAAAGGCTTTATTGGGAGTGGGATTCTGAGACTTGAGATAGGGTCATGTGTCTTTCTGCTCTCAAGAACACTGAAAAAAGATCAGGCTGAAATGTCTAGGTCTGCAGAAAGGGGGCCACTCTACTTTTTGCTAATGGCTAGTGCTTCTTACCTCTCACTCAAGATGATGAAGGCCTCTCCTTGCTAGATCACACAAGACTTTCTGAGGACCTACTATACCTTCCTTTCTGGCAACTAGACCAAAATCTAGGATCAAGTTACCACATGACCCAGCCAGGGAAGTGCAGAGCCTATAAGGAAAATGGAATATATACTAAGCATCTTTGGGACAGAGTCAAATGCATTATTAGAAGCCAAGACAGTACCAGAGAGCCCAAAGAGTCAAAACAAAGGAACATAATGTAAAGCTGGATAAAGAAGAGGTTTTCAATAAAGAAGGTTCCAATATAGGAACATTCACCCGAGACATGAAATTTAATTCCCAGTAGGGGCCCCAGGAGACAATGCTAGCATGATGTGGGGAGGTTGGAAAAAGTAAGGGCCCAGATTAAAAATGAAATCCTTGACAAATTGTGGAGAACACGTTCAAACAGGTGAATGAGCATGCCATCACATACATAACGTAAAACTAAAATAGGCCACCAGTAGACAATGTGTATCAGGGAGACCTGCACAGAATTCTGCTTATTAGAGCAATAGGAATGTGCTGCTTTGGCCACTACTGCTGAGCAGCCCAGTGAGGACGGCCTTCTGTGATCTGTGGCTCAGGCAGGACGCTTATTACAGAACTGCTAATTGTAGGACAGTGATGATGTTGATATAGAGACTACACCATGGCCCCTGTCAAAAGCAAGATTAATGCTGGGTACGGTGCATCCACATATAATCCTAGCGCTTGAGGGGCTAAGGCAGGAGAATGGAGAACTTGAGGCCAGAGAGAGCCACATGAAAGACTCTGTATCCCCAACAGGGCAAAGTGAAACCATTGTAACAATGAGCAATCCTGCAGGAGTTGCGTTCAAATGGGCTGACACTAAAAGAATTGTGGAGACGATTAGTAAAACGCAGTGTTCCCAGAGGCAGGGTACATGAACAAGCAGGAAGGATATTACTTAATTTGCACACCGATAATGAATGATAAAGATTCTGACACAGCCAACTCAATGGTGGAAAAAGTGATCTTTCCTAGCTTCTGAGTCAATTCTCAGACACTTGAATCCACATGTAAAATGAGAGACTTTGTGCGGCATCATGTCTGGAATATAATGCAATGGTTACCTAGGCCTCCCTCGAAAGGGTCCTATGACCGTAGGTTAAATAACTGCAGAATAGATAATAGAGAATACGCAGAGATTTTTGTTGATGATTGGATGTAGGATTTGAGTTGACAATGATATCTGGAGATCTCCACTTTTTTGAATACCCCTCTTATTAGTGGGAGGTGTTGGAGCCATATAAAGCATGAGGTCCTAATCAACTCATTCTGATCGTTAACACAGACCCAGTCAATGACTTCTTTGATGACCCTTGAATGTTCATTTGTAGTGAACGTATTTGATGGTTGGAAGAACCCTCACCTTGGCTTATTCTTCTTTAAAGTGAGTTATCAAACTTGGGAAGGCTAAGTGGAAGCCCCTGAACCTGTTTCTCCACCCCCCCCACCTTAATTATCATACCTTGAGGAGAACTGCAGTAGTGCTGCCTTGAAGACATAAAGGATGTGGGTGCATGGTGTATTTTTGCACCCACCACCTGATTTTTGACTGCAGAGGGACACATGCATCCATCGTGGCCTAAGCACATCACGGTGACTTCTGCTGTAGAGGCTCATAGCTCTTGGGGATGAGAAGGCCAGTTCAAGTACCTAGACCAGCAGAGCTGCTCGCAAGGGTGGAAGGAATCTAGATTGAGCAATGAAATAGGAAAATGACTATCAACCTGTGTGGCCCTGGAGACCAGATACAGCAGCAGGCGCTAGCACATACTCCTATTTCCTTTCCTTTCATGCATATAGACAGAAAAGCAATACTAACCAGAACCCTGGAGAGGCTGCTTCTACATGGGAGGAACTGACTGTGGGAAGCAGGCAATTCCAAAAAGCACACCACCCAGGCACCTTCCTTCAGGGCTTCTGCACGCATTCCCCCTAGCTCTTGGGAGTGCGGTCTGTTGAAGACCCAGAGCTCCTCATAGGATGGACGAGTGCTCCAGCTCAAGCAATCACAGCTTAGTGTTCTCTGTTGAGTCTTTCAAGGATAGGAATACCCTGCCCTTTTCCAAAGCACACACCCCAGTGAGCTTCTGCACACAACTGTCAATCTAGAGTCTATTGCCAAAGAGATGGATGTAGACGGTATGCAGTGCCTTTGAATAATTGCAAAGGGTGCATGTTTTCCAGTTGTATTAAAACAGCTAAAAGGTATGCTCTAGGGCCTAGAGTCTAGAAGACAGCATCTTCTTTGCTAGGCCTTTTTGTTTGTTTGTTTTAAAATAAATTTATTTATTCATTTATTTTACATCCTGGCTGCAGTTTCCCCTCCCTCCTCTTCTCCCAGTCCCTCCCCCCTCCACCAACTCCCTCTGTTCCCACCCTAATCCACTCCTCCTCCATTTCTGTTAAGGAAAGGGCAGGTCTCCCATGAGTATCAACAAAACATGGCATATCAAGTTGCAGTAAGACTAAACACCTCCCCATGTATTAAGGCTGAACAAGGTGACCCAGTATGAGGAATAGGGTCCCAGAAGCGACCAGAACTTTGTTTGTGTCTCACATGACCTACTTGAATAGATTACATTCAGTGGGACCTGCATCCACAGTGAGATAAGCAGCATTACATGACTCTCAATAGAATAGTTATCATTTCCCTGATGTTTCTATTCTTTATTAAAAACTCCAAAAGTTTCAACTCTCTAGAAGCCTTAAAAGTCAAGCATAGAACACCGTTAACACAGAGGGAAGGATAAAATTGGTCTACCCCTCTGCCGGACGATTACTTAGTAGTCTTCAAGCAAACAGTGAGTTTCAGAGCCGAGGAGATGATGATCCTAAAGGAAAAGGGTTAGATGCAGCTAGGACCTTCTGAGAAGAACAGCCAGGCACAGGGAATACTGTTTGTAGCTTATGATCTTCCATGCGACAGCATGGACATTATTGAGATTCTCTTAGACATAGCTCTCCAAAATGTATTTTGATCCATGAGCAAGACTGACTAAGATCCCCTTATTGGCATGACACGGTATTGTAACACACAAATTGAGAACTAAGTAAAATACAGTCAGCGAAAAGACTGGCTTTTCCCTATTTGCTCACACAAGCTCGGCCTCCAGGTTGCTGTCTAGACTATTATTAGCCCGTCAAACATCAGCAGCTGGCCCCGCTGCCACCCTCACTGAAGTCCACAAATAAGTGCCAGGTGACCTCCACAGGCTTTTAACAGGCTATCAGGTCACACACAGCACTTTTCTGAGAAAAACTCACTTACGTATCTCATCGCTGATCAAATTCAAGTACTTTATATTTACAGTTTAAAAGCCCAAAATGGGTTAGTTTATCATAGCCCAGGTTCATGACACTGATGTATGTGCTCGTACCAAGTGGCTATGAGCTTGGTGCTCTTCGATTTAAGTGCAGGAAGCTTTTATTTTTGAATTTCTACCTACTCATGGCAATACATCAAACAATCAGTTTTAATATCTTTAGGGTTAAGTGCACTCATGTAATTTAGAATTAAATGATTTTTATTAAGCACTTTTTACAGACTATCTACATGCCATACAACTCCACTGATTAAGGATCATGGTGACTGCTAAAACAGCAGCCCCCACGAATTAGGGAAACATTAGCGAAATGCATTTTCTGAATATATCACAGAATGCATTCAATATTAAGTAACTCAAATGTCACAGGAGTTCAAATGAAAATTTTCTCCCACAAAGCAAATACACAGATGAACCCTGGGAGCTATATTGGACTTTAATAGTGGCATTTCCCTGGTTTGTGGTCTTTCTGCTTCTTTGGGCCTATATTTCCACCCCCAGTCCCTTCTCACCTTAGCCCCAGGCAGAACTCAGCTTGTAAATCTAGTGGAGTTATTTCTCTTTGAGTTGCTGGGAAGGGAGACAGGAAGTAGTCAATTCACCCAGGTATACCCTTGGAAAAAACTGCAGTCAAGCTGCTTGCCAGCAGAGGGCAGCACTAATCTGTGGTCTTTCACATGATCAGATACCCTTGGGTGTTCCCTTTGAAAGTCGACTCCAAAGGGGGTGGGGTTCTTAGCAGGGTGTCACCAGGACACCATGCGATTTCGCATGCTCTTCTGCCAGATCGTATCCCCAGTTTCTGGTTACCCGAACAACACTGAGGTAAGTTCCTCTTGTCTGCCATTTCAGCCGAATATGGTTGTTGAAGTCAGTCAGAGACACCCACCTGGGCTTCCTCTAGGGTTGTCCCGTGCGGCGTGGTCAGCCTTGAAACCACATGCACGCAAAATGACAAACCCGAACTCAGAAGGTTGTTTTTGGGTATATTTGTGCATACACATATGCATATAGCAAATATAATCAAAGAAGGAGAGGGTGTCACCTTGAGAGTGGAGGCGCATGGGAAGGTTTGAGGAAGGGTAACTGGGAGAGGAGGGAGGGATGAAAGGGAGAGAGGAAACGTAATTCTCTCTCAATTGAAAACATTTTTATAAAATAGATCCTCAGAAACATCAGTTTATTTTTTTTTTCCCAGAGGGTTTTTGTGTTTTATCGTGGGGGTCCTTGGGGCTTTATAGGGAGATTCCCTTCCACACAACTCCATCCCCAAAGACAAATCATATCTAAATATTGGAACGGAAAATTTCAATTTGTGGCTACATGAACTGGAGAACTTTTCTTTTTATCGTCATCAGAAAAGACATCTACAGTCGAAAGGATCTTCAAAGGAGCTGCCCCATGTGTGCTGACAACCATTGCCACGAACTCAAATGATTGCTTTGGAAGGACGTCTGATCTCAGTCATAAGAGAAAAAACAACATCAGTATACTGAGCAGTGGTTGGCGGCAGTGGGGTCCTTTATATCTAGGGCAAACCCGGGTTAGTAGACACACTCTGTCTTTATGAAACATGAGTTTTGTAAGCTGACTGGTCATTGCAACAATTGTGCTTGCCACGAAGTTGACACTTTGCTCGCCAATGAGATTATACCCTTGCTAAATATCTCTTCAGGAAATGAAAGTAGTCGTCTGGGCGCAACTATGTGGAGAACATCAGCACGTCACCAGGCCCTTCTGTGACGTCACTTGAGTTTGCAAGTGACGACTCCAGAGGAGTCGGAAGACGCCCCCTCCCGAGGGAGGGGTGAGGACGGTTGCTCACAGATAGGGTGACCAGGAGACTTGAAGCGAGCACTAGAAGGAGGGGCGGGGACTCAGGGAATTCAAAACATACACAAGAAATAGACAGAATCCCTTAATAAAATGATTGTGTTTGAATAGTTGTCATTACCAGTAGATATATGAACTTACTTTTTTCTGCAGCACAGCTTTCCACCAGCTACACTGGATTATCTTAAAATAGCACTATAATAGCCCCTCGATGATTTAATTTTTGCGTAGTCAAATTTATTAGTGTTTTAAAAATATTTTATGGTTGCCAGTTTTTATTTGGATCATCTTGTCATCTTGAGAACACCACACACACACACACACACACACTTATCTTTGGGGACCATCCTAAAGGTGAGGACAATGAGTCACAGGACCCCCAGTTTATAGAGAAGATAGATCAAACATTGACAACCTGAGGCAGGGCCCCTCCTCCCAACTGGCACGCCATGCTTCTGCCTGTGAGGCTCCCACACTCGTGATCACACTCATGTTCACGCTTGGCTGCTGAACAGTGAAATTACCCCCATTCCAGGGTGGCTGCTTTTACAGGCCTTTGAAAGCAGTGCACTGTGGAGGAGAAGCTGTCCGTCTTAGATTCCCTTGAGAATCTCATGAAAGCCCCTGGACTGTCTGCAGGCAGTCTGCATATTTGCACATATGTACATATACACACATTTGTGTGAACATGTGCACACACAATCATACACCAGATATCAAAATAGCACCCAGAGACTTGTTTAATCTTTATTATTTCACCTCTGCATGGGTCAGTAGACACATTCTCAGTTACCTTGAACCTGGATTGGATACTTACGGGGTTTTTTTTTTTCTATTTGGTTTTCAAGAGAACAGTATACTTTGATTATATTTGTATTTGTAGGCAGGTGACAGTGACCTATTTAATCAATACATCTAGAGGCTAAGAGGTAAGCTGTATTATTCAGGTTCTTTAACAAAGCTCATGATAATTTAACTCGACATGTAGCATTTCAGGTTAATATGATTTGGATTGCATGTATCATTTTTAGAAATTGATGTTTTTGTTGCTGGTTTCGCCTGACATTTCTGAATTATAATATGGAATGTGATACTTCTCCAACAAAGAAGGTAATTCTCACTAGTGAGGGTAATTAATGGTTATTTGATCATATTACAGCATAGAAATGATGTTTTTTTGCCACACAATAGGTTTCCTAATTGGTGAACCAAGGATGACCATGTTCATTTTCTGCCCATAGAGATTTCCTACTGTGCATGGCATTATCTCTTAATACTGTGCTCGCAGCAAATGATGGTCATAGCTAGTAAGAAAATTAATTTCCGTGCTTCAACAATCATTATAAAAGACCTAATAATGTTAATTTAGGTTTAGGATGAGTCATCTAATTAGTTAATTAAGTAGGACCTTGCTGTCAGCCTCCTACAATGGAGTGCACTGTGCTGTAGGTGTTGGATAGAGATGAACAATGCCAAGGGAAAGTGAATGAAGGCACACGGGCCACTGTGATGTTTGTAGTTATAAAAGCTTAAGCAGAAGCAATCGCTTTGCTCAGAATCAGAACCAAACAGCCCCCAAATGTAGTTATTTCTTTCCTACTCTGTGAAGAAAAAAAAAAAATTAACGGTCTATTTTCTAGCTTTATAATCCTTTAAAATGTCTTTAACCATTTGATTTCAGAAGTTCAAAATACTGCTACGAATTCATTACCATTTGTTTTTTCTTAAAGAACAAAAAAGGCACTAGCGTCGAGATGAAAATTGCCACCACCACCTATCTGTTTTCTCTTAGCTGCAGTGTTAACGTCTAACATAAAACTTGTACATAGGCCATGAAAAAAAAAAAAAAGAGTTCCTAATTTTAATTAGCTTGTCTAGCTGGTGGTCCCACATAGCCAGGGACTCGGAGAGCCTGGTTATTCCTCCCCTTTCAGCTTTTGTTATTTCACACTAATAGGTTTTTGTATTTTCATTCTGTCTTCATGTGAGAAGTACTCTGTCCCTTCAGTGGGTTTAGCTGCTTTTTCTAGGTCTTACCAGACATCCTGATTCTTCCTGGGGGGTTGGAGGGCATGGGGGAAGTACCCCATCGGCCAGGATATCACACATTTCTTATTTGAATACAACATCATTGCTGAGAAAGAATAGAACATCTCTCTTTACCAATGGGGGGAAATGTTCCTTTTCTAACTGCCAGCTTGGAATAACTAATTTAAAATGTTTTTGTGTTACAAAGTAGGAAATGGTTTCTTTTCTTTAAAAAAAAAAAAAAAGAAAGTATTGAGCATGATTACAATAAAAGCTATCTAATGGTTGAATGGAAGTTCAGTACTTTCTTAGAGTTTGCAATACCACAATAGATTTTCTTTCTGTCAATTCAAATCTTCATAGGTCATCCAGTCTGGCCTTCTACCACAGTGCACCTATAATTCCTCATTTTAAAATATTAATTAACTTGTAAGCATAAGTCCTTTAGCTCTGGATCCAGTGGTGCCTATATGAAGGAAATAACACGACTGGGCTGAAGAATGGCGTTTCTTGGAATAGGTATTGTTTGCCAAGCTGTAGCCAAGAGCCCTACAGAAAGCAGAAAAGGACATTATAGAAGAGCGAGCAGACTTTTTTTTTTTTTACAAGGTCACTTTATTCAGACTGGAAAGTGGCCAGCACAATGTCATTATTTACAACAGGATCTGGGGATACTTGAGGAAATTACAGACCATTTAGTTTTGATTCCATTGTGGGGGGCAAAGTCTTAGGAAGTAGTTTAGGAGATTAAATGGGGAGCCCCGAGAAAAGCACAGCTTGACGAAGGATAGCCAAGGCAGTCTCTGAAATGAAAGTCATGCTTCGATAATTTTTTGACTTCTTTAAGGAAGTGAATGCCAAGAAAAGCAAATGAACGCTTCAAAATTCTCTACTCTAGATTTCCAGGAGATGTTTGTTAAAAGTTTTGCTTGACGAGTTCACACACACACAAAGAAGTGGTTTTTAAAACTGGAGAAATACCGAGGACAAAGATTAATTGTGCATTACACCGATTTTAAAATGTGAAGCAATCAAGGAGATACATCACAGGACCAAAAGAATTTTTGCTGAGACAAAACCCCATTGTATCCACCAGCAGCATCAACTCTATATTTCTGTGCATTTATTATGTGGACTTTTCCCATATGGCAATGACAAAAGGAAATCCATGACTTTCAAAAACAGAGAAGTTAATAAAAATAATACTAATTTAGAGTCTTCACAGAGAGCTAGACAAACAGAAAAAATGTAGTTAAGGCTGACTTCTAGGTTTCTATTAGTGAAGTAAACATGTTGGGCTTTAAAACTCAGATCTAGCAATCATGGAACTCCTCTTTGGATGGGGAGACAGACTTCCATGGCATGTAGGCTTGATGGCTAAGCCCTACGACTTCATGAAGGGAAATGGAGATCAGAGCATTTCCTGGCTCCACAAGGGATCTGCAATGGATGCCACCCAGTGTCCCAGTTCAGGTGAAAGTAGGAGGGAGATGGAAAGGCAGCCTGGGACACACAGGAACAGACAGGGTTAGCCAGAAACAAGTAGAAAATAGATTCAGAAAAAGAGAAAAAGGAGCAAATGGCACCAGAGTACTGCATTATAAGTTCTCTAAGTCCTTTTCATTTCCAACACACTATGATCTTAGGGAATCCTCCGAGAATCTTTCCTAATTCGACAGAAAAGGTACTCTGGGCAAACCAGAAGGGCTGCTCAACATGGTCTAGAAGGCGTAAGAGATGACAGAGCTCGACAGCTGTCACTTAGAGAATGTTTACTATGTCCCAGCACTATGCTTTTCTTTTAACAGCCACGTTCATTTACCTTAACCTTCCCCCAAACCAGAAAAATTAGTACTTGTTATCATCATCTCCATTGGCAGTGGAGGAAATTTAATTAGAAAGAGACTACAGCTTGTCTAAGAATCACGTGGCATGTAAATGGAAACTAATGGAGCCAGCTGTTTCAAGCCACTGAATAAAAGTCCCAGTTCGTCTGGTCATGATTCATCTGAGGTGTTGGTAAGTTGATAGCAGATCTCTCTGTTGCAGCTTTTTGGAAGTAGATTCCAGGGAAGTCTCAAGGGAAAAAAATTACGAGCACCCAAAACAAGCCTTTATAATAAGCAGTATGTGAGAAAAATGGTGGCCTCCTGGAAACCAGTTCTGTCTATTAAATTTTGGCAGCTGGCAGTCTGTGAGATGGCGGGGGAATAGGTAGAATACCCCCCCCCCAGTCCAGAGCCTCATGGTGGCCTCACTGCGGGAGGGTGAAGCTATCTGTTTGCCTCCAGCTCTTTGGTTAAAAGAGGCCCTCTCAATAAACCACAGTTTAGAGAATCAGCAACTTTTTGCAGTAAGAGCAATAGAAAAAAAAATAGAACCTTGTAGAATTATCAGAAAAGAAATTCCTTCTGACCAAAAGTGGAGCGAGGGAGTATAAAGTAGAATAGGGAGTATCTGAAAACATCAATTTTAGGGTAACAAGAGTTGGTTAATACTGTGGGCTGTTGTGATTTCTTGTCTTTGGTGCCTTTGTTAACTGAATTCTTAAACAGATGCATAGGTCTTTTGTTGACTGAACAATGAATACATTTTAATATGTAATCCTGCTGTTTGCTACAAGAACTCCAAAAAGATAACACATTTAATTAAATGCATCAGAACTTCAGAGGCATCAACACACTCTTGAAAGGATCCAGGGGGAAACTCACCAATTATACATTCAAATAAATACACCCATAGTAGACTGGAGATTATTAGTTAACTCCCCAGTCAACCCAACAAACATTTTTTTGAGCTGCCTGTACATCAGACACTGGGATTATTTCTGTAAGGGATACAAAATGAGTTCAATAGCCTCTGTATTACAGAAGCATCATTTAATAAATGAGATAATACGTACACAAATGGCCACAATCCAAGTTCTACCACCATGAAAGAGTATCACCAGGTCTTGGGGGAGTTCAGATTGCCTCCAGACTCTAAAATTTCCTTACAGAGGAGATGACATTTGAGGTGAGACTGGAAAGATGAGGATATTTTTAAAGGTTCAGAAAATTCTCATTTTGAATCTTTATCTTCTTATCTGCAAAATAAGGATACTAATAATAAACACAAAAAAGGATACTAATCATAAATACAAAACAAGAATAGCACTTGCAGTGGTGTCTGCAGGGTCAATCCAGCAGTTTAACAAGTTAAACAAGGGCCGCTTCTCACAAACTGCATTCTTGACACTACCTACCATTGATTCATTTCCTAATATTGCCAGTGTTGCCTTCAAAAGACTCCAGAGTGATAAGGCATTAGTCTTACAGGGAGCCCCACAAAGGTACACCCTAAGTATGAATGTTCTGTGTGCTTGTGTTTGAGTCCCTGGCTGTTTGCATGTTGGTGCTGTGTGTGGAGGTAGACCATGGGTTGTCTCTTGTCTATGAGTAGAGAGTATGAAGTATACCATCCTCTCAACTTGTCCAGTAAACTCTCAGCTATCTTAACTTTTCTCATCCCACTAACCTAGTTTGGTTAGTGCTATCTCTCTACAGCACTGTACGTTTCTTCCACCAATCTCTCAATATCTAAGTCCTTTTTTGTTTGTTTTGTTTTGTTTTCCACATAGTATGCTGTTCTTTTGTCAGACTACCATCAGATTAACTTTCCTAGAGTTCAGTTCACACCACTGTGGTCAAAAGTCTTCCAGGGCTCCCTCCTGCACTCTAGAAACAATGTAGACCCCAAGGCCTGCCGTCTTAGACTCATCACAGCATGGACCCAACGCATTGTCTCATTGTCCAGCCTTAAGCCCCGTGATATTCCTATGTCTGCACATTGACTGTTGTGCCCCTGGCTGAATGAAATGGTCCTCCTCTTTGCACATCAACATACACAGCAACCATCCGGGAAATGCCTGCCCGTTCAACTCCAGCCCTTCACCAGCTGGCCTTACATATTGTTTTGTACTTTTTGTGGTTAAGTTCACAGGTATTTTCTCAAGGACAAGTGACTTTAGCTGCTTGCACTTTAATCCAAAATGATACACTATTATTTCATGCACAAACCTTTGCTTGTTTTAGACAGTAAATAATTTGTTCAATTATATATAAAACATTTAGTAATACCATTTATTAATTATTTTGTATCCAATGTTATTTAAATCTTTCATATGCATTATCTCATTTTACTCTCTCAAGAATCCTCTGGAGTAAACATTAGGATTAGTCCCATGGTGTATGCAGTGGGTTGAATGAAAATGACCCGCATGGGTTCATATATTTGAATGCTTGGTCCTGAGTCAGTGGATTGCTTTGGGAAGGGTTAGGAGGTGTGGCCTTGTTGGAGGAGGTGTGTCACTAGGGGTGTGCTTTGAGGTTTCAAGACCCCACACCAGCCCCAGTCTCTCTCTGTCTCTCTGTCTCTCTCTCTCTCTCTCTCTCTCTCTCTCTCTCTCTCTCTCTCTCTCTCTCTCTCTCTCCTTTTCCCTCCCCCCTCTGCCTCAGTGTCATGCCTGCCTACTTGCCGCCGGACTTCCCCACCATGATGGTCATGCGCTCACCCTCCGAACTGTAAGCGATCCCCCAATTAAACGCTTTCTTTCATAAGCTACCTTGGTCATGGTGTCTTTCCATAGCCATAGGAAAGTAACTAAGATTAGGATAAAGAGGCCAAGACACAAAGAGTAATTTGCTCAAAGTGACACAACTAATAAGTTAAACCCCAATGATTTTACTTCTGATGCTTTCAGTGAATATAATACATACTGCACTGCTAGCTCCAACATTTTAAGAGATGTCTTCACCCCCTGTAAAACTTCTTTTACTCACTAAATGAAGTGACTTCTATCTTAGGTCCCTCCTTTCCAGAAGTGAAAGCCAAAGTTCAGGGGGAGGCCAACATCGTCTAGTGAGTCTTAAGAGCAAAGATTTGAGAACAGCAGCTCATTCCTCCTTCGCAATGTAAAAGTCTCAGAAACATCGCCTTTCAGTGAAAATAAGGGCAAGCAACTGTGCGCGTGGTCTGGGTATTTTTCAGGATATGGCACTAATTCCTGATGCCAGTGGACCACTTGGGAACACGGCACAAGTAACCGAACAGGGACATCGTGTGCACCCCACCCCTGTTCTTTGGCTTCTGCTCTTGTCTGCCATGTTTAAACACTTGTTGGTTTGGTGGGGGGGGCACTATGCTCTCCCCAGTTTCTGGGAAATGCTTCTGTCTTAGTTTGGTCCAACCCCCCGGAGAAGAATGTGGCTGCACACAGTTTACCTGGGAGATGATTCTAGAAGCCAGGGGTGAAGGAGTGGTGAGGGGACAGTAGGGGTCTATTGTCAAGGTAGGCAAGAGCGAGAAAACCAGCTGTGCCTCAGGGGATCTTTGGGAGACATACAGACTGCTCCAGAAATGCTCACCAGAAGGCAGAAGACTAGAGAACCTGTCTGCTGCTCTTATATCCCATTGGTTGATGATGTGGTGGGGGCATTAATCCTCCCATTTATAGGCCGCTCTTGCAAGTGGGCCCAGCAAGTTCCTGTGTCTTTGAGAAGGCTCCAGGGCAAAACAAAACAAAACAAAACAAAACTTTTTTTTTTTTTTTTAAATGTGAAATGCATGCTTCTCTGAGTGTGAGCTTGCTCGAAGATTCACCATGGTCACGGCTATGATTAGTGGTCAGTGGAGAGAGCCTAACCCAGACCACATAGGTTTCTCAGCTGGAATTAATAAAAAAAATTTTTAAATGCCATGAGCCACCTGGAAATTCAACTCTGTGGATTACATATAAACAGATCTATGGCAATATCATCTTCAATAATTCCATTGGAGCTAATACTGAGTCTTTCCTATTAAAAAAATTGATCAATATATACCAAGATACTCCAGTCCTAAAATTACAAAATTATTAGATTTTAAAATAAGTGCCTGAAGGCACTATTAAAGATGATGGTTAAAAATAAGCCAGGTATGGTGGCAACCGCCTTTAATCCCAGCACTGGGGAGGCAGAGGTCAGTGTATCTCTGTAAGTTAGAGGCCAGCTTGGTCTACATAGGGAGCTCCAGACCAGGCAGGCCTACATAGTAAGACCCTGCCTCAAAAAAATTACAAATTCAAAAATTTGATGTTGGAATAACATTACAAATAACGAAGACACTGAGAAGATTCAGTTTTTAGTTTAGTTTGTTTTTCTGTGACTGAGCTGAGTCACGGTCCTGTAGCTTCAGGACTTCTTAGCTTGCTTCTCCTACGTGGAACCACGCTACTTCAGGAAAGAAGAAAATAGCTTCCAGGGTTCCACACCAGGCAGAGCCTATATAAACCTCCATAAATGGGGCTGAGGGGAAGAGTCCCCACTCACAACGCACTGATCCAGGGCTTTGAGTCCATGGCAGGTGCTGAACAGGCAGCTGGGGACCAGCGAAGCCCCCCTCCTCTCTGGAGAAGACCTTCAGCTGGGGTCAGAGGAAAGAGAGAGCCCTGTGTTCTTGTCTAGAATGGAGACTCTGCCTCAGGGAACTAGAGAGAAGGCCCCACCCTGCAAACCTTCTGACCTGATTTTCATAGATATTCTTCAATAGACATTTCTGCATTTGGCCATTTTCATTGAGGACCAGTTCCTGAGATTTAGAATGTTTGCTTGGGTGGTTTTGCTTCATTTTGCATTTTTCTTTTAAAATCTTGGCCTGTTTTACATGAGCGGCTCAGCATAACTTCATCCTATCATGCCAGAGGTTAACTGAATATGTTGAGACAGGTCTCTCTATGTGGCCTTATCTGGCCTGGAACTCATTATGTGAACCACACTGGCCCCAAATTTGTGAACAATCTTCATATATCTGGCTCTGACTCCCTGAGTTAGGACTACAAGCATGGGCCAGTTTCCCAGTTCCAGAAGTCAAACATACAGTTTGTACGGATACAGCCAAGTCTGAAATTCACTTCAGAGTTTCTATGTATCAGACTTCTTCCATACTATTCATAACTTCAGCCTTTTCTAAGTTCCCATCATTCATTTTCTCAGCTTGGAGTCTCCTCGCCCTTAGCATCAGCATGGCTCACTCCTCTTAGCCCTTGATATTGGCATAGCTTACTCCCCATTTCCATCAGTATTGGCCTGGTTTATTTCTCCTTCACATGGTTATTCAAGGATATTTCTATTTTCTTCCCTATGTTTGGGTTGTGGCTTTGAACACTTTGTATTGCAAAGATCTAGACAGTTAAGATTCTCAAAGCCACTGCCCCCCACACCATAGTTCAAAATTTTATGTATAAATCAAATATATGGTAGAAATAAGCTATAAAAGAAGATGAGGGTGGATTATAAGTATGAAAAAATTGAAGTCATAAATAAAATGCAATTTGGCCATTGAAGTATAGGACTGAATAGAGAAAATAATAGCAAAGGAAAAAATGGAAAAATTCAATATTGACTCTTGAATACTTATTACATATTAGTTTTATAACAAATTATATGACATGAACCAACACACTAGCTTTTCAACACATAAAATCTATTAGTCAACTGATATTTTTTAATACAATGTGTCTATTAAATATGGACATAATTTTATAAGAAATAGATTTGTACAGAGAAGAAGTGCTTTATGTTATAGATAAGGAAATTGCTTCTCATCAGGATTAATTATTTTTTTTACAAAGGTGATCAAGCTGTACAGAGTTAAGATCAGAATTCTACCTAGGTCTGTCTGGTCACACATCCCTGGATGAGGAGAATGTGCTGCCTCCAAAATTTATGTAACCACTAGTAACACGCTCTTTGGGCATACATATTGGATATTTTTAGAACTAAGGTTCCCCCTTTACCCTCCTAACAATAGACAAATATCAACTCTCTGCTTCCAGACACTCTCCTCTCCCCCAACATTCATGACTGTTCATGGTAGTGTACATTTATTAATTTAGTTATTGGTCAGAGAGTCTCCAAAATAATGTATTTGGTACACACACACACACACACACACACGTGTGTGTGTGTGTGTGTGTGTGTGTGTGTGTGTGTGTGTGGCAACAATTAGGGAAAGAAAAGCCATGAGACCGAAAAAGATCAAGGAGATGATACATGAGAGGGGTTGAAGAGAGGAAATGAAGTAATTATACTATAATCATAAAATTATATATCTTGTATTTACTATTGAATCTTTAATATCTTAAAGAATCAAGTACATAGTAGGCCCTAGAATTTTTATTGTGGCAATAATCTTGGCCTTTTTACTTATTAATTCATTCAGAGCTGTTTTGTGACTGTTATTAGTAATAATTAACAAATTAATTAGTAGTAATTTCTTCTATTATCCAGGTGTGAAAAGTGAGCTATGGAGATAGTAATGTAACCAGGACATTGTAGAGGTAGGAACTAAACCCAGACTTCAATTCACTCTACTTTCTCTTCCTTTATGGAAACTTATTTTTCAGACTACCAATTCAACTAACTTCAGTTAATGAGCTAAAAGATACTGATGGGTATTAGTTGAGGTTATTAAGATTCCAAAATGCTTATATTCTAATAATGTAATCTTTAAAAAAAATCAAACATCTTCAAAAATCAGGCAACTTTTCTGCTATGGGAATCATTTTCTGAAGGAGAGGAATTTGATTTATGTGTCCCAGATAATCAGTGGCCCACTAGCCCTGCTCATAGGTATTTGGCAGTGTTCACTGAGTTCAGTGTGGCAGAATAGCCAGCAATTCACAATAAATGTGCACTTCTCGGTGGAACAACCAGGCGGGGCACCAACCAATCTCAACATAAATTACCAGAAATCCAGTCACATACTGAGAAGCACGCCTTTGAATCTGAATTGGAACGGACCATGTATTAAAGCTGACATTCTTACCTTCTGTGAAATACTTTTCTATCTAACATGAAAATTCATGTTTATACCATGAAACACACACACACACACACACACACACACACACACACACACACACACACACTTTTTAAAGGCATGTTCTTTAAGAGAGTCAGAAAAGGTGTTACCAAGCAGTATGGAAGACCCTGCTAGTGGGAAGCTGTATGTAAAACATGTGAACGCAGTTACTTATTTCTATGGTGTGGATGTTTCTCCATAAACAACTAACAACTGCAGATTGGTTCTAAACAGTCTCAAAGATCTGAATCTTACTACACTAAGAATGTAATATGAAGGATGACTGCCTTCCAGAGTGACTGTTAGAAAGATGGGGACTTTATTCCTAGCAGAGGGCTTCGACCCTGTGACTGCACAGCTCGACTTCTAAGCCCAGATCCATCCCTGCCCTCAGTTCTGGAACAGTGGGAAAGGTTGGTCTCTCCACGTAGAAGACAGAGGCGAGAATGATTCTTCCTTCCTTCCTAGGTTCTGGTGAAGATGAAAGAAATCAAGGCGTAAAGCACCCAGAAGGGTATCCCGATCAGCATTGCTTGCTGCCCGATGACCCCAGGTCGTGTGGATCTCTTGAGGGCGAGGGGAGCTGTTTCATCCGGTCCTTTGCTGTTCTTGCCACTGTCCTTTGTCCACAGGAAAACACCAGGGAGGTGGTTATAAAACGAATACAGGGACCAAATAACATGAGAACTGAAGATAATTCCAGGTCTGGTGAGGCGGTTCCGCAGGAAGAGGCACCTGCTGCCAAGCCTGAGGACCTGAGTTCGGTCCCTGGAACCCACATGGTGAAAGGAGAGAGCGGACTCAGCGTAAGCCGTCTCCTGACAGTAGCGCGTACATACCGCCCCTCAATAAACGCAGTAAGAATCCTTTTGAAAATGTGAACAATATAGTTAATAAAGTAAGATTAAAATGCTTTATAAGCAGTCTTGCGTGAACTCCACTACTCTCTCCTTTTGGTTCCCAGCCAAGAGCTCTGGGAAGAGGTTCCTGTGACTAATTTTTTCACTTCAAACTCTAGTGCTTCCTCTGAGGACAGACAATCAGAAAGTCAGAATGTTTATTAGCACAGAGTTTGTCTGAAGGCAGCAGAGCCTAATTCTATATAGCTCATAAGAAAAGAGTATGATTAGCTTCTTTAGTCTTAATGCCTGAAAATCAGGAAGACAGGTAGCATAGACAGGCTGTGGTAGAATTGTCAAATCCAAGCAACCATCTCAATTTGTGTCTATTATATAAAGGACAAGTGATTTAATAAGACTGTATTAAACAATGGAATGCAAAATTCCAATAAGGCAAGTTACTTTTCTTTTTTCTTTCTTTCTTTTCTTTCTTTCTTTCTTTTTTTTTTTTTTTAAGACAGGATTTCTCTGTGTAGCCCTGACTGTCCTGGAATTCATTCTGTGGACCAGGCTGGCCTTGAACTCAGAGATCTTCCTGCCTCTGGCTCCTGAGTGCTGGGATTAAAGGTATGTGTCACCACCACCTGGCTAGGAGAGGATCCATAACAAAAAGGATTTTGACATGGGAATGTCTCCATCTCTTTGAGGGTTAAATGTAGGATCAAGAAAATCAGCTAGTTTCTCCCACTTCAGGTCTAATGACTATAGGAATAAAGCCCTCCCTAGAAAAGAGTTAAAGCCCAACACAGCCATCTGGGCTTATTATCACTTACTGTCCCCAATTTTCTAGTAAAGCAAAATATTTCTGTTTTTTGACCAACAAAAAAATAGAGGAATTAGTGGGCTTTGTCCCTGTTTCTTAAGAATCTTCTTGTATTGGTTTGGGGGGGGGGGGACAAAGGATTCTTGGATTATGGAAAGCATGTTAAAAAGTGATGTGCCAGAGGTTTTTGAAAAGATAGTTTGGGCCAGGCGGTGGTGGCACACACCTTTAATCCCAGCACTCGGGAGGCAGAGGCAGGAGGATCTCTGTGAGTTCGAGGCCAGCCTGGGCTACCAAGTGAGTTCCAGGAAAGGCGCAAAGCTACACAGAGAAACCCTGTCTTGAAAAACCAAAAAAAAGATAGTTTGGAATAAAAGCTATTAAGAGCTCTGATGATGAGACACAATACAGAGGGAAGACTCATGAAACACTGTTCCCTAACATTATACTATTTCCTGTGAGCCACCCTATCACACTTGACCCTTACAGAAATTCTACAAGATTATATGGCAGGTCGTATAAATGTTTCAACACACAGATTCTGCTACTTGTCAAGTGATTTTGTTGGCTCCGTAAGATCCACGGAGCTTCTTGGCCTGGGATTTTAGTTGCTGAGAGGCCTGAGTGCTTCAAGGAAATCCCAATATACAAATTGATGTTTAAAGAGATTCAGTCTCAGAAAAGGAATAATTAAAATCTAAAAGGATTTTCCCTGGTCCTTTTGATATCCTTTGTTTATGAATAGCTACTTGATGAGAGGCAAAGAAGGATAGGGTAGGTGCTGGCAGTCTCTGGCCACGAAGGAGGAACACCAGTGGTGGTAACATTGTTTCTTACTGTTCTCTGCCCTTTCTGCATCACAGCATCCGGGAAAGGCTGACATGGTCCTGCTTCCCGGACAGGAAGCAGACTTTTTTTTTTTTTTTTTTTTTTTTTTTTTTTTTGCTGAGCAATATAATGAAGATAAAGAAAGCAAAGTAAGATCTCCCGCTGGGTTCAGGTTTGCCCTCAGCTTCTAAAGATTGGGAGTTCCCCACTGTGATACACACGGTGTGTGTGTGTCCTGTGCGTTCACCCAGCAGCATCTCCTTGTGACCTCCTTGGCACACTGTGCTGCCAGGTACCACATATCTGAATTTCACTGCGTAAATCCTACGTATGCTCAAAAAATCGCATGGCAACAGAACCCACCTGTTTACTGATTGTTTGAAAACTAACAGTTTCACAGTCAGTCCGCGAGACTGTGCTTATTCACAATTTAGTATTTAAAACTGAATCTCACTTTCAAGTAAAAGCGACAGAAAATTACATATTGCAGGTATTATCCTACTTTCTGAATAGTCTTGAGAGTCTGTAGCTAAGGATGGTGGGCTATTTAGTGGATAAAGATGTTGGCCACCAGTAAGTGAGGAGCAGGGTCCTCGGAGCCTGTGTGGTGGAAGACAGAACCCACGTCTACAAGTTGCCCTCCAACTTCCATGGGGCTGTGTGTGCATACCTTTCCCAACAAAAGTAATTACAGATTTGTAGCTTTAATAAAATTGCACTTGTCTTTTTTTTTTTTTTTTTTTTTTTGGCGCGGGGGAGGGTTCAAAACGATTTCTCTGTATAGTTTTGCACCTTTCCTGGAACTCACTCTGTAGCCCAGGCTGGCCTGGAACTCACAGAGATCTGCCTGCCTCTGCCTCCCCAGTGCTGGGATGAAAGGCATGCGCCATCGCCACCCGGCACACTTGTCTTTTGATGTAGCATTTTCATACCAGTAATGGTAACACATGGGCTACATGGAATAAGAAACATGCACGTTCTAAGCTGTAACATGTTTATTAAGGCATGGTTTACAGTAGCAAAAATTGAAAACACAACAAATGTACAGGAAGAGAGAGCTATAACATGTGGCATAAAGTATCTGTGTACATTCCCTTGTAATAGAATATTGTGAAATTTATGATTACAAAATTTATGAAAGTTTTGTTAAGAAGGAATGTGTTTTTAAACGTATTCTAAATATATCATAAGTTTTACTTCAAAAGATGATTATAAATAATAACTCTCAATATTTAAAATGCACACATACATCCTAACAGAGAAAGAATAAACATGATCTATACCAAAGTATTAATAGTATATTCTGAGCCTACATAGTAGGAATACAGATTATTTTCTTTTTCTGGTATTTGATATTTTCTAAATTTTCTGTTAAAAACATTACATTTATGAAAGAAAAGATAATTAAAAGTCACCATTCATAATATAAGCTTTTCCAATATTTGAGTGTCATCACTAAGAGAATATGCTAGTTAATCCTTCCCTGGTTCTCCACAAGATTACATAATTTTGTCTTATGGTTTTAAAAAATCTTGGTCATATCTAACCAAAACAAAATGGACAGAAGTCTTCAGCAAAGATTTCATGACTAAAGAGACTTCATTCTGACCAGATTATCAATGTTCTGGGGACAGGCACTAACTACAGCCTTAGATTTTCCTGTTAGGTCTACCATTGCCTGGTTCTAGCCGGGTGGCGGCGGCGGCGGCTTTAATCCCAGCACTGGGGAGGCAGAGGCAGGCGGATCTCTGTGAGTTCGAGGCCCGCCTGCTCTACAGAGTGAGTTCCAGGACAGCCAGGACTATACAGAGAAACCCTGTCTTGGGGAAAAACAAAACAAAACAAACAAAAGCCCACCAGTGCCTCTTTCCTACCAGTTCTCAGTGAATCCATGTTAAATGGATGTTAAACTCCTCCGTGTTGGAGTTAATTGCCATCGGCATCCTGCAGAGTCTGCTATGAGATGCACATAAATTATAATGTGCCAGAATGAGACTCCAACACTGATTCTAAAGATCGAAACTAAGGACTCAGTGCTATCATTTTGCTAACCTGGAAACAGATTTAAAAACAAAACCCCAAACCCCAGTGTTGATCTCAAAGTGGGATGGTGTGCAAGGAACTCCTTTATTGTATTGGGGGTGCTAGTTTATAAGACAGGTTTTTTTTTTGTTTGTTGTTTTCAGAAATAAATTCTTCACTTTGATGTCATCTGCTGTGATCCAATATAACTACCGTGGATTGGATAAACTGTGGTTGTCCTAAAAGAATGTAACAGTATGGGGACGATTGTTGTGATTTAAAGTGACATCCACTTGCCTACCCCATTATCTAGTTGTATTTCCGCAGAGGCACATTTCCTAAGTTAAATTATTTTTCTTTAATAAGACAAGGAGCCCTCATCTCCAGGCATGCTTCTGCACTTGCTATCACTTTCGTCATTTGAATCATCCACACAAGTTCAAGGAAATCGCTGTGAATATAACAAGTCCTTATCCCCGTCCCGGGTATTTTGTTCACCTAGTTTATTGCCTTCCCATCTGCCCTTCACTTCTGGAGGACTTTCAATAAAGCAGAAGCCGAAGTAAATGCAGATACCCCACGGCTATCTATTTAGCTTTCATTAAGTGAGTTGGTGCAGTGCTCGGGCGCCTCCTCAAAACCAGCCCATCATCTAAGAGTATTTACATAAGACTCTTTGCATTATACTCCAACCTCTGCAGCACTAGTATTAACTACTGACATCTGCCAAGTCTGCCTGGTAAGTGCTTTACAGTATCAATTCATCCCCAGCAAAAAGCATTTCTGAGCGCCGCAGTGCACTTGTTAATGCCAATAAGAAGTATCAAGGCTCATATGACACCTAGCAGAAATTAGTACCCACATTCAAAGAAAAGTCTTTGTTATTTCCCGGAGTATTATGTGGACTTTATTGAGATGACTGCATCTGACACCTGCTGTAATATAAAATGCAGCTATAATTAGCCAACTGATGCTCACGGCGGTTTAGGTCGAGCCCTTCTGTGGGAATTATGCTTTAAAATATTCAGAGCTCCAAGTGGCTCTCATTACATTTAATTTTAACTTAGAATTAGGTGGTCTAGAAAAAAAATTTAGGATTGTAATAGCCCCCTGCTGAATGCCACACAGCAACGTGAAAAACCCATAGGGTTTTTTTTTTTTTTTTTTTTTTTTTTTTTTTTTTTTTTTCCCCCCTCTAAAAAAAAAAAAAAAAAAACTGAGAACAGCAGACTACACTACAGCCTTCAATTGAGTCTGGCTTTGCTTAATTGTACTTTTTGCACTCATCAGTCTCTCCTCTTCAGAGCAAGCTACAAAAATTGCCTGAATAGCCAAAGAAAAGTTTCCCACAGTCACTGGCCACAGAAAAACACTATTGTCCTTCCTCACAGTTTGATGGACAACATTTCTATAAATGGGTAGCCAGGCTGTCAATGGTGCCCTTGCTGAAAAGGCAAAGAAGAGAACAGATTCTGCCAATATCTGACAAAGCATGGTAACACATAATCAGGCATTCACTAGTCAGGCAGCTGCCTGGGACCTTCATCCCACAGGTGCCTTTAAGCCATTTCCTATTCACAGATAAAGGAAAAGGCAGGAGCTACCTGGGAAAGGAGCAGTCTATTATGGCTTGCCAAATGTCCATCTTCTGAGCTGTGGGGCTGAGAGTGGAAAGAGGAAAAAGGAAATTGTAGCTGCAACCAGAAATCACAGAACAGCAGAGCACAAAACCTATAAATTAAGCTGTGTGTCTTTCTCTTTGGTTTCTCACGAGGTGAATGTGTCATTTGTGTGGATTAGCTGCAGTCTTATCTAATCATAAAATTCCTATTTTCCTCAGTGGGCTGCCAAATGCATGTCCCAAAGACTGTCATACGCTAGATTGAAATAAACACCTAGTCAAAACCAACTCACAAACTGTTTACCTTATCACTTTCCCAATATATATATATACTTATAATCTGGACCCCTCTCAGCACACACACATATGTACATATAGTCTCCATCCCAAGACCTATGCTCAGTAATGTGAAAGTGGTGATATCTGCATGATTTTTCTGGGACAACCTGTGGGGGAACCCCCAAATAAACTTCAGGAAAATGATGATCACTCTTCATTTCTTCATTAGTGCTCAGACTAAGACATTTTCCCCATACCATAGATACATTTTTAGTGGCAAAAGTGCTTCAACACTTACTAATCTAAAGGCCCATTACCCAAATATATTAATATCACACACACACACACACACACACACACACACACACACACACACACACACCATTAAGACAAATTTCCTGATTCCCGTCCTTATGAAAATTTCAAACTAAATTTTAAGGCTGTCATTCTAAAGTTGTGGGATACGAATCTTATCTCATTTTTTTCCACTTTAATTTACTTCCAGTATTGTCAGAGAGCCCACACTGCAGGTGTTGAGTAAGTATGAAGACACAACCATGACTACAACCTGGGAGGGGATGAAATCTTTAAGGAGCTTAGATTTAAGGCTCAACACCCTCATAACCATGACTTTTAATACAAGAGAGTAAGTGCTACAAAAATATTGGTGGACAGTAAAATCAATACGGTGGTTCCAACCAGGGCTATGACTTAAAAATAGCTGTCTTCAACTAACTTTGTAAATAAGTGACATCTATTGTAGTTAGCTTCATTCTCTGTAAAATAGAGGACAGTGTTTACCACAAACAGTTTTGAAAAGTAGGCATCACTGAAACCTTTCTTTGTTTTTAGAGGAAGAGAAAACATGTGTTAAGTGGAATGAAAATTCATGAAACACTTTAGAAATATACCACTATACTTACTAACTTGAACTTCATTTTCTTCTTTTTATTGGCTTTCTTAATAAAAACAAACCCAAGAGGTTAACTTTAGTCAAGCAACAGGCAGTAGCTAGGATCCGGTAATTTGATAAACATTACGAATAGGAATATATTAAACCTTTTCTTAAAATTTAGTTTGAGACCATTTAGTGATTGCCTGTGTACATCCTTGCCATTGCTACTGTATGCCTGTGTGCTACACACTTGTGTTAGTCCGTTTCTTTGTGTGACAAAACACTCAGAAAAAAAAAACTTATTATTTTAAAATTATGTGGCTGTGTGTAGGTATGTGCATGTGACTGTAGCTATCTGAGGAGGCCTGAGCTAGATATCCCTGAGCTAGAAATCCTCAATCCCCTGGAGCTGAAGTTACAAACAGTTGTAAGCTGCCTGACATGGTGCTAGCAATTGAACCAGGGGCCTCTGCGGGAGCAGCTCATGCTGTTAATTGCTAAGCTGTCTCTCCAGCTGCACGAAAAGTAACTTAGAAGAAGAAGGAAAGATCTATTCTGGCTCAGAGTTTCAGAGCTCTCACTACTGAGCAATCAGCCTCACTACTGGCCTGATGTTAGCCAGATTATCATGAGGAGGGGGAACGTATGATGTGCAAAGTGGCTCAGATCACAGCAGACGGACAGAGGGACAGAGGGAGGGAATGAATCAGGGGTGAGCTAGACCCTTCAGAATCATGCATCCAGTCATCTACTTCCTCCACTATCTGAGAAAACTCATCTCCTATTTGATCATTCAGCTATGAATTCATCAACAGATTTAACATGCCTACTAATCCACCGATGAAGTTAACATCTTCATAATCCATTCACCTCTAACACAAGCCTTTAACACATGAGCCTTGTTTATTTGGGGGAATTGCACTTTACATACACATTGTTTAATCCTTTTAACAATACCGGGAAGCAAGCACCATTAATAATGCCATTTTACAGGCAGGAAACTGAGGTTCTGAAATGTAGGGTGATTTTACCTTCTCTACTAAGCAGCATAGCTTGAATTTGAACCTAGCCAGTGGCCCAGCACAAAATAATAAACTCACTTAAAGCTTTAGGGAGGCTGACCATTTGATATAGGACAACCAATCCATATGCTCTTTCCTGGGGGAGGACTATTTTTCTCACTGTCAGCATTCCTTAGTGGCCCGTGGTTCTTTATGTAGCAATGAGGCCTTCTGGGCTTTCCTCTTTTCTGTCCACTTTAGCAGGTCTTATTGTCCTTTCTCAGCTCATATTTAGGCAGTTGTGCTGGTGAGATTTCATGGATCTAGTTTCTGACATTTTTAGAAGACACAACCTCACAGTAAACTCCCTGATCCTCTGGCTCTTACAATTTCCCTGCAAGAAGGTGATTGGATTATGAAGATATTAACTCCATCAGTGGATTAGTAGGTGGGTTAAACCCATTGATGAATTCAAGACTGAATGAGCAAATAGGAGATGAGTTTCGTTACATAGCAGAGGAAGTAGATGACCAGATGCATGATTCTGAAAGGTCTAAGGTTCCTTGAGTCTTAGGTACAAACATACACACAAGTAACATTATACAGACTGAGCAGCTTATATATTTAGAAATATATGTGCATATACATATATGCATATAACAACAATGACAAAAGGGGTCATGAGTTTGAAGAAAAGTAAGGGGTATACTGAAAGGATTTGGAGGGAGGAAATGATGTACTATTATAATCTCAAAAAGAAGAAACATGGAAAAACATAAGGGGGATTTTGGCAAACTTTTCTTACTCAAAATTGTGTATTTCTCCATTGTAAACTCTGTGGATGCTGTCATGTCACAATGTCAAAAGGTTGGATATGCTTTAATGTTATGTTCAAGTTCATAGAAAACTTCTGAACTGATGTACTAAATATGTAGTGAGCCTTTCTCTGTCCTACCTGCCAGCTCCCAAATAACCACACAGAGGCTTCTTATTAATTATGAAAGCTTGGCCAATAGCTTAAGCTTGTTTTAGCTAGCTCTTATAACTTAAATTAACCCATTTCTATTAATTTACATGCTGTCATTGTGGCTTGTGACTTGCTACCTCATCTCCTACAAGACCTGCTTCTTCTGCCTCTTCTAGTGATCCTGCCTTTCTTCTTCTCAGCATCTCTGTGCCTGGAAATCCTGCCTAGCTATTGACCATTCAGCTCTTTGCTAAACCAATCAGCGTGACATATCTTTACGCAGTGTAATAAAATATTTCAAAATATTTCCCCCTTTTTGTCTAAATAAAAAGGAAAGGTTTTAATTCTAACACAATAAAACTGTAAACAATAAGAACAATTATCAGGTAAGAATTACATTTACAATGTCCAGTCCATTTGTATTTGGCATACTTGGAGAAAATACCCCATTGTTTATTTTATCTCGATGAGTCCAAAGCTCTGTATCTAATTTACTTTCTATCATAACTAAGGAAAACAGCAACTATAACTTCCTAATATTCAACTCCATCAAAGACCCCAGAAGGATATACTGTTATCTGAGTAAATAGGAAGTTCAGAGCAAGTAACTTCTAAACCTATAGAAACAACAAACATCTGACTGCCTGGACAGTCACTCAAGGTTCCTCTACAATGTCAGGGCATCCATCTTTGACCTACAGACCCAGAATATCTGACAGACATTTTTGTGAAGAGGGAATTTTGGAGGACTGTCCTGCCTTGTTTTGGAAAAGTTCAGCGGTCACTTTCCTGTGTGTTCTGCAGAATGCCTGGCAGACTTTTCTATGAAGCAGGTATTTTGAAAGACTGTCCCACCTTATTTTGGCAAAGTTCAACAGTCTTTTTCCTTAGTGTCCTGCTTGTCCAGTTTGGGGAGCATACTGTTAGCAGACAAGACAAAAGCAGTTTCTTGCCCAAATGGCTAGTTTTGCCCATTGAAAGAAAATTCCATATGGAGTTTCTCTGATGCCTATCATCTCCTCTGAAGTAAATTGGTGCTGCCAGGAGTAGACATGTCTCATTGTCATGGAAATCCTCAGGTTATTAAACATCTTAAATGCCATATTCTACAGGTCTTTGAAGTGTTTGAAGACCCTCTATCTATAGAATGTCTCTGCTTGACCTTAAAAATATACCTAACATGACTATAAGTTTGATTGTTATAGATGACTAACTACTAACCTGTATTTTTTTATTATCCTAAATAGCTTTCAAGGACTAGAACTTTACATTTCATTTTTAAATGAGTTGCATAGGTACAATATCTTACACAAAAATAGAAACATATACACAGTATAACAAAAATAACCTTAAATTTGTATCAATATACAAAAATCCATACCAATGTAGAATATTTGAGACTAGTGGTTGTTCCAAGGTAGACTCAATAATCTACCCTTTTATCCCATCATTTTTATATTATATTCCCCCTTTTTCTTTTCAAAAAGAGATCCCTGAATCTAATCTCCTTTGTTCAGTTTTTTTCCTAGACCATGACCAATAACAATTTGTAACCAATCCCCCTAAACAATGACAAATATCTATAACCCACAAAATGACCAAAAACCACTCACCACATTTCTTGGAAATATGGGCATTGTGTTCTCTAGACTGCTTCCTGTTATCTGGGGATGCTGACATCTTTAAAGGACCCTGAAATAATTAAGATAATGGTCACACCCTGTTGTCCAGTCTTGGTGTAATGGGATATCATAAGGCTTATCTAAAGTTCTGGCTGGAGTAGTCTGTGCGGTTGGGCCATCTTAGCCAGCAGTCTTGAAGCTGTTTTGAATGCAAAACATTGAGGAAACTTCAATAGAGGTACTCTGAGAGACTGGATCATCTGCTTTGCTGACTGGTCCCCTTTCTCTGGAAACACATAAACTTTCAAAGGTAACATACATATTTGCATTAACACAAGTATTGACTGTGCATTGTACATAACTTAACCAAAGATGAATTTTTTTTGTTTTATGTTTGAGCAGGCAAAATATACGTCACCTGTTTTGTAGTTTTGCTAGGTTTATTTTTTTATGCCTGTAGCCAGGATTTTCAGGGACTCTCCCCCTATCAAACCTGATCCTCTTTAATCTTGAACAAATCCATAGCCTTACAATTTCCATGGAAACAAAAGCATAACCTCTTCTCTAATGCAACATATTTTTACTTCCATTTTGAGGTTAAGACATTTTAAAAATATATAGCTTGATTTAATTTAGCAGTTTCCATAATCCATTGTCTCTCAGCAGCTATTTTTTGTTCATCAGCAATCAAAAAAATTAAAAGGCAACACAATAACATACAAGATCCAGACTGCCTGTGTATTTCCCATCTCTATGTAGCCTATTTTTTTATTACTTTATTATTTCTTTAAAAACTTTACTCTATTATTTTTAAATTACTTATTTATTTTTCCCCTTAAGCTTATGCACATTGTTAAACACACTGTAACCTCTTTAAAGTTTTTTTTTTTCCATCTGAACCTGCTTTACTGCACGTAACCTTTTCTGTCTGAGTGAGTAAAACTTTAAACCACTGCACAGCTTAGCTCTTGGCATGCTGGTGGCCCAAGCTCACAGGCACATCTCTGTACTGCAGCCCACATGAGAGACTGCAGGACTAGGAAAACCACATGTGCCTCCATTTTTTTTTTGAGACAAGGTTTCTTTGTGTAGCCTTGGCTGTCCTGGAACTCGCTCTGTAGACCAGGCTGGCCTGGAACTCATAGTGATCCACCTGCCTCTGCCTCCTGAGTGCTGGGATTAAAGGTGTGTGCCATTTCTCAGATCTTATGTGGAAATATGTGTCTGGATGTTGGATGCCATATGTAGTCAGACTTTTCTTTGGGCCACCAAAGACTCACAAAAAATAACACAGAGACTTCTTAATTAATTATGAAAACTTCGCAGATAGCTTAGGCTTGTTTCTAACTGTGTCTTAAAACTTAAATTAACCCATTTCTATTCATTTACATACTGCCATGTGGCTCGTGGCTTGTTACCTCATCTCCTACATGACCTGCTCCCCCTGCATCTCCTGGCGACTCCGCCCTTCTTCCCAGCATCCTCTGTGCCCAGAAATCCTGTCTAACTATTGGACGTTCAGCTCTCTTTTAAACTAATCAGAGTTACATATCTTTACACGGTGTAATCAAATATCTTGCAACAACGCACGGCTTCAATTGTCATTTCGCCCTTTGCTCTAACAATTCTGGCTGATCTCTGATCCTTCCTTGCTCATTCTCTTGTCTTGACTCCTAGTTGCTGCATTTCTTACTAGAAATACTTTCTCCTTCTTCCCTTCTTCCTGTCTTTCCCTCTCCTTCCTTCCCTTCTTTCTAAATTTAACATTTCATGTTCATCTAATAGTATGTCATCCCCAAGAAAATTTGAAAAAAATTTTCCCATTCTATTTAGCATTGATCTTTCACTTCATTTGAGTTTTCCCTATTACTTCATCATCATATGGCCTATCACCACGTGGCTGATTGATGCGATGGCTGGTAATTGTTTTATGGGGCCTAGGGCTGTGTGCTCCACCAAAATATATCCCACTCGGTGGCAAACAAAACAACAACAACCAGTGGAATCCACAAATAAAAGAATAAGTAGTAAAACGTTATTTCAATGTTCCTTGATACTCTTCTAATCCTACAAGTAGGTAAGTCTCTTTGTCTTTTGAGACAGCAGCCTGACCATCAACCTATGCTATACCACTCTAAATTGCAATCCCCCTGCTTCAGTCTCCTTAGTGCTGTTATGGGAGACATGGTCTATCTATCCCACTTTGACCTAGTACCGCTATCAGAAAAGGAAGACATCGCCGCTCAAATCTGGCTTGAACAAAAATTTGAAAGAGTTGCCATTTTTTCCCTAGATGGTTATGGAAATGCTTAGCATATTTCGTCATCTCTGGCTTTTCTCCTTCCCAGGCATATGACTTCCCTTCTTGGCCCCATTATCATGGCCATGAGATGAGCATGAGTCAATTTGCATCGTCAGAAGTATCGAAGAGCGTGTTGGAGGAGAAACTTTGATAGGCCCAGCACTATTGGTCTTTTCACTCTTTTCTTGCTGTGGTCATTAGAAAAGAATAAAGGTAGAGGCCCCTCCTCAGCCAGGGTCCTTCGCTGAGAGTAACGGAGAGCAGACACCAGACCAGCTCATGATGAAGACACAAACTTGACTTAATTTTGTGGGAAGTCACTAAGGTTTATTTTCGTAGTGTAGCAAATTCTCACCAGATTTGTAACTTTGCCTACTAATGTCAAGATAGGTTGCAGCATGCAAATAAAGGAGGAGACCACAAACAAAGGAAATGGCAAAAACTGAAGTCTTTGAATATGGCCCCATCTAATGATTAGGCATTTCATTTACCAGAGCGGTGGTTCTCAACCTTCTTAATGTTGCAACCCTTCAATACAGTTCCTCATTTTCGTTGCTACTTTATAACTGTAAATTTTGCTACTGTTATGATCATAATGTAAATATCTTTGTTTTCCAATGGCCTTAGTTGACCCCTGTAAAAGGGTTGTTCAACCTCCAAAGGGGTCATGACCCACAGGTTGAGAAGTGCTGTGCTAGAGTGTTAGGTGGAAAACTAAGCTTAATAGGCCTTCCAATCATTCTATTGTTGAGTTGTTTAACTTTTTCACCTCCTTCTGTAGTATCCATGGAATTTTTTCTAATTCCATGCAGTATTTTGCAGTTTTAAACCTATTAAGCAGACTTCACTAAAATATGAATCATCAAAAATTTAGTGATAGATTTTTCAACTGATAGGTTGATATCAGATTTAATATGAGACTCATGTCATTGAAGGTACAGTTGCAAAATTATCTGCATATTTTAACCTTATTTTTTCAGTTGATATATCCAGGAATCCACGTAAGAAATCATAGATTTGACTTTACAAATCTATTTAAGGGTTACCTTTACCTAGCTATGGTGTGTGTGTGTGTGTGTGTGTGTGTGTGTGTGTGTGTGTGAGTGAGAGAGAGAGAGAGAGAGACAGAGACAGAGACAGAGACAGAGACAGAGAGACAGAGACAGACAGAGGGAGAGACTGTTTACTTATGTTTGTTTAAAAGAACATATTTCTAAAGTTTCAGTCATGGACTCCAACTTACTGAGCATGCTTATTTTATTTTTACTTTCATTCTTTTTATATATCAATATGCTGACAGACCCGTACCCCTATGCCTATATCTTTAACACATACAAGTACTGTGTAGTTATGAATAATGAAATGATTAAACAGCATAATGAAAAAATGGTACAACTGGTTTTTTTTTTTTCAATTTCTCACTCTTGAGGACTCTGCAATATTTCCTGCTTCATATTAAGTTTGAGAGCTTCTGAGAAGTATTCTTAGAATTCCAGTCTTTGGAAAGAATAATGATTCAATTAGAATTTTTTAATCACGATGATTACTTTATGATAATGATCTTACATGGCTAAGACGCCGCACTTATGTTGCACTTACATGTAGCATTTCATTTTAACAAATTCCAAGAACCATCCATGACTTTATTGTTGTACCTGATTTTTACAAGTTCTTTATCCAAGAACCTCTTCATTCTGAACTGAAACGGGGGAACTATTTCAGAGTAGAGTGATACCAGTGTAATCTGAAAAACATGACAAAATGAGAAATAACAGGACAAGATGGAAGCAAAGCAGAAATCCTCATTTATAGTCTTAAACAATATGTCTTTGAATCAGCTAAGAAGCCAGCCTTTCAGAGATCCCTTGTAATTCCCGTGAAGCTTCGCTAGAGAAATTGAATCCTTCATCACATACATGACACTAAGATACTAATTCTTCCCACGGTAGGAGGGAACAAAGGCAATATCACTGTCAGCATCGCAAACATTTTGCTAGCTGAAAGATGGGGTCAGCCAAATTTCTGATAGCCTCATATGTTCACATGGTAAGCGATAAATAGGAATAGCATTTAAAATTGTTTTCTTATAACTATAGAAAACAAATTCTAAAAAAGATGACTTCAGGGATAGTGAGATGGCTTATCGGGAATAGGTGTTTGGTGCCAAACCTGACCACCCAAATTGAATCCCTGGGGCCCATACGGTAGAAGACAACTGACTTCTGCAAGTTGTCCGCTAGTCTCCACATACATGCTGTGGCATCCTCTCCCCCTGAAAATAAATAAATGAAAAAATAAATCTGAAACAGATGACTTATTTTACAACCTTAATTATGATATTCAATTGATCCGTGCTCCTTCAGCTGACATTTACTGAGCTCTGACTATGAAACCCTGGCCACTGCATGGAAGAAGGCAGGTTAGGAAAAACTATCAGGAGTCATCTCCAGCGCTAGCACTTTCCAGAAAGCCTAGTGTGAGAAGTATCAAATCCAGCCTTAAAACAACGGCGAGATTTGGGTATTGGAAACTATGGATGTAGTGGGTACAAGGGCCAATGAACTACAGCACTTTTAACACGCCATTGCCTGGCAGAGTGCCTGCCGCGTAGCGGATAGTTTGTTACTTTATGGTAGAGAGGACGGAAAATGAGAAAGCACAGACCAGTCATCTGTGAATTTCTCAGTAAAGCAGGACAGTTATTATCTGGTGAGAAAGGAAAGGGTAAGTAGTGAATTACATGTGTGAACAGAGAGGCATGGGAAGCACCTGCTAAGGGAAGTGTGTGAGGGAATAAATGGGAGATCAATATCTGGGTTGTGAAGCGGCCACGAGAACCCAGCAGCCGTGGGACGGATTAGCTTTGTAGTCGGCTGGGGTCTATGGGATGAATTTCTCCATGAATACAGTTGCAACAGAATTCACTGTAGCATAGGAGAAGGATCAAAGAAACCCAGTAAGGAAGACATAAGGTGTGGCTGACAGTAGGGTTGTTTTGGAGGGAGGAGGGGCGGAATGCATAAAGAGTAGAGCCCCACACTTGGCTAGAAGCAAACAACTTGGTGTTAAATGATACTTACCTAGTATGAACCTGTAAGGAAATGAGTTCTCCTATTCCAAACTATTCATTTTTCAGGCTATATTCCCACGCAACTTGAAATAGATGTGGCATTAGTAAATCCATTTTAGAATTCCTCTATTTGTATCAGGATGTCTTCGGGTATGTCCTCTTGTGATAAACTCCTCCACATGTCATGATATCATAAAAACTATTCAATTCAATATATTGCAAAATTAATGATGAGGTGGTGGCATTTGCTTTTCTGTTGTGAGATTATTGGAAACCTCATGCCATGTGTCATGTAATTCCCTTTTAAAAATAAATGTTACCCCTTTAGGGGGCATTAAACCTACAACATTAAAGATCAGTCTCTGCTGACTTGGCTGTTATTTTCATGTGTGTTACCACCGTAGAATCAAATTTGGCTTGTCTGCATATTCATAATGTGCAGAAGAAAATATGGTAAAATGGCATACCCTATTCAAAAATGATATGATTAAATACATCACAATATTAAAACTCATTATGTCAGTGTGTAGAGCCTTTTATTTTAACCAATTCTCTGACACCTGATTTTTTTTTCCTCAATTTAAATGGATAGGTAGCTGAGTCTGGGTATATTCCATCTTTCTCTCTTTGCAGAAGTCAGGTTAAAATTGTGCAGTCCTCAGGAAAACAGCATTTGAGAGAATAGGGATGCAAAACCACTTCAAACATATGGTGTCTCTTTTACATTTGGATTGCTATAGTTTCTGTACCCCGCTATGGGCTCACTGGTTCCCAGGATGGTACTAATAGGATGCTTTGGAACCTGTAAGAGGTGAGGCTTCCTAGCATGCTACCTTACAAAGGATTTGGGGACCCTGGCCTCTCCCTTTGACTTCGTGTTTGGCCATGTGCTCTCTCAAGCACACATCCTTAACCTCCATGCTGTAAGAGGGCCAAAAGACATGTTTGGGTTTTTTTTGTCAGAATTTCAAGTGTGCTGGATCCACATAGTTGAGTCTCTAAAAACTGTGAACAAAATGAGCTTCTTCTTCATGTATCACCTTCCAGGAACTGGGTTATAATGATGAAATACCAACTGATACAGGAACTCTAAAATTCCCAGGGCTGAACTCACCCCACCTCCCGCCAGCACTCAAATACAGAGGAGATTCTGTGCATCCCTGGGGTGGATGTAGCTGACATGTTCACAGTTGAATCCACATAGTCTGCCATCATCAGACACATAATGAGTGTGGGAGGAGGGACCCTAGGAGGCCCAAGAGCTTCCGTTCTGAGCAACATTTTCCTAGGCAGTGTGTTGAAAGGGTCAGGCATTGAACAAAACATCTGCAATTTAACAACCATCTTATTAATAGCTCGTGTTATTAAACACCAAAGAACTTTTGGAACTACTCACATTAAAAAAATTTAGAAAATTGCGTTCAAATTATAGGTAATTTACATATGAAATCACTTGCAGTTAATGTGTTGCTTAATAGGCATACATTTGTTCATGTAAATTTTAATATTTTCTTTCTCTATGGTTTAGAGAAAAATCAGCATTAAAAACTCACTATTTCCTTTTCCTTTATTTACTTGTTATTTATTTTTAGAAAGGTGATGCTTTTGCTTGGATACAAAGAGGTAAAACCAGCTTAAGGGATTTTTTTTTTTTCACCTTGGAAACAGTTCATGATAACAACAAAGCAGATGCTTCAGTTTATCAAATTCGTGGAGATTTTCCAAGTGTTTTAGAAACTGATTTGTATTAACAATAAGTCAATGAGATAAAATTGTCTGAAAAGTGAGCTTTCCATGTGAGAATTCAAAGGATGAATTGTTATCTTTCAGTTATTGATAATAACAATAATTTACCTTACCATTTCAGTATGTTATATTTCCTTCACATTGTTTATATTAATTTGAAAATCATGCAGTGAACATTAAATCATTGACTTTTTTCTATTTCTTTCATTATTGAAGCAATTACTAGTCATTATAAAAAATGAAATAAAGAGACCCATATAGGAAAAGATCACTCTAAAGCAACCATAGTCAATACTTCAATGAAGTTCCTTTTGCTCTTTTCCCTATGAGCTATTCCTGGGTAGAAGTGAATAGTCTATAAATAGTTCACTATTCACCCTTTTCTCCACTGTAATAGGCACTTTCTCTTTGCTTCTAAAAATACTTCTACAGCTACGTAAGACACTTCTAGTTTTCAAACACCCATAAATAGAATGATATTTTGCATCTCTTAATGCTAAAAATGTCCCCTAACCCCCGTACTGGGTTTCATTCTACAGCTAAGCGTCACGCTCAGTTCTTTCATTCTCAGTCATTCATATTTATATTCATATTCTCTCTCTCTCCCTCTGTCTCTCTCTGTCTCTGTCCCAATATCTCTCTCTCTCCTTTGAGGTTCTGGGAATCACATTCAGGGCTTTGCAAAAAGGCAGAGTCTCTTAGGAATGAATTATAAGATTATATTTACCAAATCCTAGAAACAACCATGGGATCCAAGGAGGTTTTTCTTCAGTTTATCCTATTGCTTTTGAGAATAATTCTATTTCCACCTCTCTTAAAAATGTATCAAAAATTTTCTTCCATGTTAAAGACAGACACCATATAATCACAATTTACTTCCTTTTCATTATGTTTTTTAGTGAAGAAATAAAAGATCTGTTTTTTTAAATCTTGGTATGAATAGATACCTAAAGAATATCAATTTTTAGTATTTTTAAGTTAAAATTAAATTTTCACCATATTTTCCCATCACTTTCATAGCTTTCTTAACTACCTTGCATCATGTATGGCATAATAAAATGCAATACTCTATGGCACACACCATCATGACCCTTTTCTTTTCTTTTCTTTTTTTCTTGACATAGTCTAACTATGTACCCCTGGATGGCCTGGAACTCACTCTGTAGACCTGTCTGGCTTTGAATTTATAGAGATCTGCCTACCTCTGCTTCTCTTGAGTGCTGGGATTAAAAGTATGCATCACCACACATGGCTAGATATCACTGTTTTATTGGTTTTCTACTAGAAGTTCAAATAGTAAAACTGAATGTTGAACATTAAAAATCTAGATGAAAAGAACACTAAGAATGGCAGCAACCAACTTTACTGAACATCATTTACGTTTCTAGGACACTGTGCTAAACCGTTTGACAGCAATAACTCAGTCTGCTACTGAGGAGAGAGATGAAACAGATTTCCTTAGCAAACTAGAAAAAGTGTGAAAGTGAACTTAACATAGGAAGTGTGCTTAGCCTTCTCTCCAAAAGACTTGGAATGTTAAAGAAAACTTGAGCTAACTCACCAGGAGACATACCAAAAGGCACTCTGATCTTCAGGGTGTTGTGAAACCTATTGCTAGATGCCATTTAAGATGGAAGCGGAAACCAGCTGGAAGACAGAAGCAGAGCATCAGTGGTGCTTTCCCTTGCTCTCCAAATAAGAGATGTCAGAAAATAGGAGAGCTCAAAATGGAGATCCGAATACGGAACAAAGCAAACAGCCAAATAACTTAAGTAAAATGACCAAAGCAGGCATGTAATGATTTGAGACGACAAAAGTACTAAAAAGATCCCAAATAAGCAATCCAAAATAAACATCTCCTTTAAAACTGAACAAAACATATCTCACTGAATCTTTATAACATCTCTATGAGGCAGGCCCCATTGTTCCATCCAAACTAACCATATAAGAAGCTAAGAAATTTTCCAATGTTTCATGTGAAGTTACTTCAAAAGCTGGGATTCTAATTCTAAAATCCTTAAATACTACCCACTGCTTCTTTGAAGACTTAAAAAAAAATACTTAGAAATGAAGCAAACTAAGAACAAAGTAGAATGCTAAATACATCATGTTTACTTATATTGTCTTATTTCTATGACTTATATAAAAACAATAATTAATAAGGTATTTGGTATCCGGGGAAGGCCTACACACATGAAGTTTCCTTTGCATATGGTCTTTGAGATAACTCAAAGGGTTGCAAGTGTTGGATGACTAGAGAAAAGTATGTCATGGGAAGTATCAGGTCACAGCAACAAAGCCAAAAGACAGGAAAACTGAAAGGACCCCAAGGAATTTGGTCAGCCGGGACTTGTAGCTATAACTTGAGATAATGTATAGGAGGGTGCTTGAAGATCAGGTTGGAATGGCAGTTTTGTGAAGGAAGTGTGGACAATGTTTCCAGTAAAGAAGACTTGCTTTCTAGACCATAGGGTGATTGGGATATGAATGAATTGTGGTGAGTTGGGAATGTTGCAGGCCCAGGGCTTAAGTACAAATCATCTTGGGATGTATTTCATCCCCCTAATAGCCATTTACTCCCAACCTCTGCATGTGACCTAACATCTTTGTGACTATTAAGCAAAGTATTTGCAATATACCAACAGGCTGCCAGCTTTTCTCGACCAAAAGGCAAAGAATGTAGTCAGAGAGCATGTGAGGTCTACAGCAGATTTCCCTCTTTCCTGTCACTTAGTGCTTCTACCAATGTATTTGAAATGTGTCCTAATTTATGGATTTCTTTGTTCTGGTGCTATAAAAAATGATGAAATGGTTGCCTCATTGAGACACAGAATTTGGGGTAACCCGAGTCTGTGTCCCTGGGACATGGCCACTCATATTTGGCTCCAGAATAAGCTATTTCTTGTCCCCTTTGAGGAGAGAGTTTCGGTTTTCACATCAACAGTGATTAGGTCCACATTAGTCGGTTTGGAGGCCATTGAGGATATGTCTCTTCCTCATAATCTGCTTTATCTCTCACATCCCATTTCCCTGGTAGCATTGGAAATGGAAGCATCATGGCCGCCCCTCCTTAGAATCCACGAAAGCGAACCCTAATTCCCTGTAACAATGTTAACAAATGTGCTGGAAGCTGCATTTCTGGGTTAAGCTGAGGAAGCAAAGACATTGAGGGCACTACTGGAATACAGACGCTAATGTATCTTCACTTATAAAGGATGGTTGATGCCCAGAAAGTAATAGAAGGGCTTCAGCAGTGCAGTAGCAAATCAATTTTTAATTGTCATTTCATCATAAGCTTTTCTCAAATTCCTCCTTTAAAACATGGATTTATTTTCATGCCAAGAAGAGGATTGCATAAAATGTGAAAATTAAACTGTATATATTTAAATAATCTGCAGGTTCAAATATGCAAAAGTAAATCAAAGATAACCTACACATTTAGAGAAAAATCAACTTATGCACTCTTAATTGCTCAGTCAGATCCTCGGTGCCAATGTTCTGCCCCACAGACAAGCACCAATGGGAGCTGCAGGATCTAGGGAGACAAGCAGAGTAGTGGATAAAAGATAAATTAGCCTGTATTTTTTAGCTATGTTTTTTTTTTTTAAAAAAAAAAAAAGGATAAGAAAATGTGCCTAGACAGAGTAAAGATAACTCCTATGATCAATGTTGTGTTATATGAAGATGCATGGCCACTGGGACCCATCCACCACAGCAGGGCTTTTTTTTTCCTGTAGGTATAACATGATTGCCATCTTGGAGTAAAGAACATCTTGGTTAGGTAACCATGGCAACTAATAGAGTAGAACAACACAAAGGTAGCTAGGTATATGTGTATGGTAATGGTAATGGAGCTACTGATGTTACCTAGTAAATGGGGGAGAGGGGAGAAACAGGATCTCATCTGGGAGTTCAGCTATTACCTTATTTGGTCCTCTTGCAACTACAAGTGATCTTGGAAGATGCTAGAGTACATAGGAAGTGAAGAGTTAACAGAGGTGGGGACTTTATGATGCAGCTTCCATGAGGTCATTATCTATGACAGAGTGGGAATCTGTGATAATGCAGCTGTATTGGCTTTGCACACACCTCTGTAATTAACCCCTCACTTATGTCCTGTAAGTGAGCCCAATAAGCTCACTGATTCCCCAAGTTGGTCTTTGTTAGTCCTTTGTTGGTGTCCTACCAGGAGTGAACAAGTCTTTGCTCACATGACCCCAGGAAAAGTTAACACAACTTCATCTTGAGTTAGCAGTAGTTCATACCAGAAACCAGTTAGATAGAGGTCTGAGAGGAAAATGAAGAGAAGCACAGACCTGGAGTAGAACTGCTTCTTGGATATGGTAAAGGTGCTAAAGCTATGACCACATCTGGACAGGGGCAAAGCACCACACTGGCGATGTCGTCTCCATACATGAACCTACTCACACAGCCTAGTGCTTTCTGTGTGCGTCCATGATATGACATAAAGACTTAGCCAATAGCTTCAGAAGAGTGAGGTAAAGGGAAGAGGGAAGACATTTTGCTGCAGAATAACAATACTTCTCCACACAGCCATATATATTGAAGAGATATTGTATAGGCAGGTTAGGCTTCAATAGCTGCTCTAGTTTGGACCTTCAATGTCTCCCAAAGCCCATAAGTTAAAGGCTTATTCCTCAGAGCAGTACTGGATTGGTTACTTCCTGTTGCTATGATAAAATACTATTACCAAAAGCAACTTGGAGCAGGCATGCTAGAGCACACCTTCTGTCCCACCTAGTACTTGGGAGATAGAGGCAGGCAGATCTCTGTGAGTTCAATGCCAGCCTTGTCTGCATGCCAAGTTCCAGTCTAGTCAGGGCTACACAGTGAGACTATTTTTTTTTAAAAAAGCCAATTCTCAAAATAAGTAAATAAATAAATGTTTTGTTTTTTTTTTTAAATTAGATTTCAAAAGCAACTTAGAGAAGAAAGGAGCTTACAGCGCCAGAGACTTAGTCACTCAGGACAGGGAAGGCATGGTGGGGCCTGAGGCTGGCTTGACTGTAAGAAAGCAGAGATCACAATCTATCTGCACACAGGAAGTGGAGAGAAAGAGAAGAAATAGGGCCAGGCTCTAGATCTCAAAGCCTACCCTCCACGATACACTTCCCTCAGCAAGTTCCACGACCTTCCCTAACAGCGTCACCAGTGGGGGGCCAGGCACTCACACACATGGACCTGTGGGGTGCATTTTGCATTCAAACCATCACATGCAGCATTGAAGAGGATGGAGCTTCCAAGAGGTAAGGACAGCCAGAGGTCCTCAGGTCACTGAGGACCTAACCTTGATGGTGACAATGGACCTCCAGCTCCTCCCTCCTTTTCTTTTGTTTCCAAACCATGAGATGAACTGTTTTGATGTGCCACACACCCCGACCATGACGTGCTGCCTTGCTGCAAGCCCAAAGCAATGTGGTCAACCAATCATGGACAGGGAGCTCTACAGCTGTGGCCCCAAATAAACCTTGACTCTTTCTAAGTAATTGCCTAAGGTGTTTATAATGGTAACTGAAAGAAGAATGACCGTTTTCTGGCCTAGCAGCTTCTGTTTATTTTACCTGGCTCTAGATATATTTCCTCAGAACATGCAGATACATAGTTAACCTAATTTAAAACGCTTCTTCAGAGCTGGAGGGATGGCTCAGTGGTTACGAGCACTTGCTGGTCTTGCAGAGGACCCAGGTTTAGTTCTCAGCACCCACATGGCAGCTCAATATCCACCCATAGTTCTAGGGGATCCCCCACTTTCTTCTGGCCTCCAAGGGAACCAGGCACACATGCGGTGCACATATATACCAGCAGGCAAAACACTCAGACACAGAAAGTGAGAATAAAAATAAATAAATCTTTAAAATACTGTTTTATTTATCTAACTTAGAAATATTATTAATCCCATAAAACAACCTCATCAGGTACGACTTCAACTCATAACTGTTGCCACTGAGGATTTGTAATTATTATTCCAGTTGCTAATGTATTTCACTCTTCTAACAGAAAAATTATTCAATTTTAACCCTAATTATGATTAGTCACACATATCTTAAAGCTAATCAAGAGGGAAAAGAAGTTATTGATTTATTGGTGATTTTTATGCAAGTATTTTAAGCATTATGTGCTGAATGACATAATAATGATAATTTGGAAGTAATAAACACAAACCTTATTGAATTCTTATTGTATGCCACAATCCTCTTTAAGCAGTTTTCATATACTAAAACATCCATTCATTTTAGCAACCATGTAAGATAGGACTGTTGTTATTCTCATTGTATAGCTTATAAAGGAACAAGAACAGAGATCACTCACTCACTCAAAAATCATACTAGGAGCAGAATCAAAAGACCAAGGTATTTACAGTTATAACGCAGTGTCCATTGAGGGGTCCAGGACAGCCCTGGTACCAAACTCCGTATTCAACCTCCTAATATAAAACGGCATAGTAACCTATACAAATCTCTCATATGCTTGAAGTTATCTCCAGGTTAACTATTATGCCTCATGCAATGTAAATTCTAGTCACATCATTGCTACCTGGTATGGTTGAAGAAAAAATGACGAGGGAAATATAAATATGTTCATCACAGGTGAGGCTAGTTTTCCTGAATACTTTTTCGGTCTGTGTTGACTGAAGCCAGTGACTTGGAACCACAAACATGAGTGCCAGCTGTACTCACAGGAGAACGACCCTGGAACAACAAACTTTACAAAGATGGTTGGTGTATTCATTCCCTAAACCTGCTGCAAGAAATCACCACAAATTGGTGGCTTTGAATACTTAACCTCTCAAAGTTCTAAATTCTAAATTTTAGATAAAGGTTGCAGAAATAAATATGTGTTTTTATTTTATATTCAGGCTTATGAACATCCTTGTTTCTATCTATGGCTTCCAAAAGAGAAACTTCTGATACGATAGTTCCAGAATTCCATATACCTCAAAGCCCTGCTCTGGATTCGCTGCAGTTTGTTAGGAGACAATGAAAGAAAGAACAAGAGAGAACCATGGAGGAAATTTTATCAGTGTGACCTGGATATGGTGAACACCACTTTGCATAAGTTACAGAGACCAAGTTCAGTAATACACATCCACCTAACTATAAAAGACACTGGGACTAAACTATTTATATTGGCAGAAATCCATGTGTTCAAAGGCTGACATGATGTAACCCACATTCAAACAATGGAAGATTCAGCTAAATCTAAAAAGAGAAACCTGTGAGTTCCCATAATTCTTTGGGTGTGTGTGTTGGGGAGGGGGTGGCGGTAAGGGAGTTGAGTTCTGATTGTGATATCTTCACAATCAGAAATGATTTCATATTCAAAAAATTACATCAACAGCACATGAGATGAATGCATTTGGTAAAGTATAAGAATTTGTGCAGGCTAAATAAGGCAAACAGAGGGAATAAGGCTTTTCAATGAATACTTGAAATATTTTCAAAGAAATAAAGGAGAAAATCAACAAACAAGCCTAGACAGAAGGTGATTAAACAAAAAAAGTAGTTACAAAATAACCAGTCATCTAGCCCATGAATGAAAAGTGTATTTGGAACTCTAAAAAAGGAACTTAGTAAAAACAAAACACAGATGGAGGAGTTAAGCTGGAGAAGGAACTGAAGAAAGCTCTTGGGTATCAACATCCGTGGAATCAAGCAAGGTGGTGCACGCCCGCGATCCCAGGAGGAGGGAGTCAGAGGCAGGAGGGTCTCTAGCTGGAAGGCAGCTTGGGCTACACATGGATTTCTAGGTCAGTCTCAGTTACATAGTAGCAAAAACTTCATCTCAGATGGACAAACAATCACAACGAAAACCAAAAGCGAGCTGGGAGGGCACTTCTATGCTGGCGTGCTTGTCTAGCATACTCAAGGCCCCAAGTTTGACCTCTAGCATCTCGAAAATGAGAGAAAAAAAGAAGAGAAAGAGAGGTTCACAAACATTTAGGGTACTTTTTTTTTCTTTTTGTTTTTTTGAGACAGGGTTTCACTCTTGGATGTCCTGGAACTCACTTTGTAGACCAGAGTGGCCTTGAACACACAGAGCTCTGCCTGTGTTCTGCCTCCCGAGTGCTAGGATCAAAGGTGTGTGACGCCACTGCTTGGCGTTAGGGTACATTTTTTAAAGGAAAAAATAATAGAGAAAATGGTGAGTAGGCATATCCTGAGAATAATTAACAATTTCACAGATATTAATAGAATATATGTCTTCACATTTTACAGGTTTATGAAGATGACTTGGTCAGTAAAGCGGTTTCCTGTCAAGCATGATAAGTTTAGATCCTCAACACCCTCATCAAAAGCCAGGCACGACAATACATGCCTTTATCCCCAGTTAGGGGGCAAGAGAAGTTGGGTGGATTCTTGACGCTCCATGGCCAGCTGAATTGGTGGATGCCAGCCAGGTTCAGTAAGAGACTCTATCTCAAAACAACAAGGTGGAAGTTAGCTGGAGTTACCCCAGTGGTGGAGTGCGGGCTAGCACACACAAAGCCTGGGGTCAGTATACCCTGCTGCCAAAACAAACAAAACACAAGAGCCAAGTAAAGTGGGCAGCAATTTAAGAAGCCGGCTGGCTGGGTGTGGTGGCCCACACCTTTAACCCTAGCACTCCAGAGGAAGAGACAAGTGGATCTCTGTAAGGCCATCTTGATCTACATAGTGAGTTCTAGGACAGTCATTGCCAGGGCTGCAAAGAGAGACCCTATCTCAAAAAATTAAATTAAAAAAAAATACCTCTGACCTCCACATGCAGACACACATGTGCAAGCACACCTGTAGGCATATAATTACACATGTGCATACACACAAACATATACACACATGTACACAGACATGTATGAAATTTATCAGATTCTGAGCTGCTAAATTACTGAAAGCAATCTATAGCTTCAAGGCAATCCTCCTCCAAATACAAATGAAGTAGAAAAAACAACCCTGAAATTCATATATTTGTACACATGCAAACATGCGCACACACACACACACACACACACAGCCAAAGCTGTAGGAAAATGTCAATGCTGGGGATATCATAACAACTGATTTCAAATAAACACAGAGCCATAGTAACAAAAATACCATGATTCTGGCACACACACAGGACATAAGGACTAATGGAATAGAACAATATTCAGAAGCAAACCCACACAGTGACAGCCATCTAACTCTTAACAAAGGTTTCCAACATCCAAATTATGGCAGAAAAAGACAACCTCTTCAACAAATGGTGCTGGGAAAACTAGATACCCCCATCATAAGACTGAAATTAGATTCCTATCTATAGCCTTCTAGAAAAATCTCTTCAAAATAAATCGCAATCTACCAAGAGATCTTAGATCTGGAAATTACTAGAGGAAAGCTTAAGAAAAATCATTTAAGATACAGGCATAGACAACAACTTGCCAAACAGAATTATAGTGGCTCAGGAAATAATCGCAAGAATTGACAAACAGTGCATCATATTAAAAAACCTTCTGCACAGCATAGAAAATAATCAACAAAGAGACAGTCTGAGACATGGGAGAAAGGGCCAGTGAGATGGCTCCTGGGTAAAGAGGGTTGCTGCTAATCCTGATGACCTGTTTTTAATCTTCACAACTCACATGACAGAATCAAAGAACTGACTCCAGTAGATTGTCTCCTTACCTTCATACCAATGTTGTGGCATATGCACAGCCCCCCCACACACAAATAAATACATCAGTATTTTAAAAACTGGGGGAAATCTTCCCCAGATACTAGTGTGGCAGGGGATTAATATCATAATAACTCTCTGGGGAACAAACCATATTCAAACCACCACAAACTAGAAACACAGGACTATGACCCCACCAAATAGTAAAGAAATACATTTCTAATCTGATCCCTGTATTTTCAGGAGTCTACTGCCTACAGGCAATTTCCAAGCTTTATGTCACAGAAGAATGTAAATAAAACCTAGATACTGATCAGAGTTTGGAGATGTGATGTGGCTAGAACTTGTGGGGCTAAGTATCCATGGAAAAGGACTTCAGTGGAGAAAGCCAACAACAGACATTTGCAGAGAGGTCCTCCTGAGTCTATTGTGCAAAAAGAAAGTAAAGAGTGGAAAAGAAGAGGCAGGGACATTCCCAGAGCTCACCCAGGGGTGAGTGTTCTCATTAAAAAGGCTGGAAAGATGTCCTAATATTGCTTAGATCACCCAGAGAGCGCCTTAGTTGGTAGGTAAAATTTACCTTGTCCTGAAGATGTACTGAGAATCCCATAACAAAGTCAGCAAATCTCCAAAGCAACAAACTAAGTTGTGTATCAGAAGATCTCTGAATTCAAGGCCAGCCTGGTCTACAGAGTGAGTTCCAGGACAGCCAGGGCTAAAAAGAACAAAACCATCTATAAAGAAATGCACCAAATTTAGGAACCAAATTAGCAAAATTTATAATGTTTGAGAATAAAAAACAAATCAAGAAAATAGAGCCTCTAACCATGAGTAGTAAAGTCATTCCACAGAAACAGACCCAGAAGAGATCATATGACTAATTGATGGAAATAATGAAAATTAACAAAAAATAAGTGTGCTCTATGTGCCCAAGAAAATGAGAGGAAGCATGAATAGAACAAGACAATGAAGGTATGGGAGAGAAATTTCTAGAGAAATACAGTATTAGAAATTCAAAGTACAGCAGCAGGCTGGAGAGGTTGCTTAGAGGTTAAGAGCACTGGCTGCTCTTCTGGAAGACCATGGGTTCAATTCCCAGAACCCTACCTGATCCATCTATAATTCCAGTCCAAGGAGATCCAACATCTTCTTCTGGCCTCAGCAGGCACTATATAAGGCCATCCTGCACAGACATAAAGCAAAACACTCATACACATAAAATAAAAATAAAACAAGAATGTGCTGGATGGAATTTAGAGCAGGCCCAAATGTTCTAAAGAAAGTATCAGTGAACTTGAAGCCATAGCAACAGAGACTATCAAAAACAAAATTCATCAAAGATAATATCAAGTGACCTACCACATGTGTAGTTGGAGTTCAAAGAGAAAAGCCAGATGATAAAAAAAAAATGAAGAAATAAAATTTTAACTTTCCCAAACTGATAAAAATAACAAACCCAGATCCAGGAAGCCTAAAGAACACCAAGCAGAATAAAAAATAAAGAAAATTAAGTATATTAGTCTGCTTTGTGGTGCTATAAGAGAATGCCTTAAATTAACTTATCAAGAGCAGATTTACTTTTCTAATCCTAAAGGTAAGAAGTCTCATGCCTAGGGGCCCTGTCTGACCACAGCCTCCCTGCCCTGACATCCTGGGATGGAATATGACAGGGAAAGAGAGTGCGGAAGAGACTGTGGGGACGTGACACAGTCCATTGTACAAGGAAGGAGAGAGACAGTACTTATGGGCTCCAAAGACTTCAATAAATCACCACGTAAGCGGGTCGCTGATCAATCAGGGTCGCAGGACAAGGACCCTGGAGCCTTGTTTCTCCTGGCAGCACGGAGTTTATAAGCACAAAAATCACAAAGTTTTGTTGCCAAGTTACCGTTATAATTTTCACCAATCAGGAGTCAAAGATTAACGTCTTTCCTTGTGGGGTTCCGTTGTCAACCGACACAAAATGTAAGCTTTTTAGTCCAACCAATCAGATTTGTTTCTTCTTTCTGTTGTTAGGAACAGCCATAATGTTTTCAGGAACTAAGGGGCATAACAGATTATTCATGTTGTTTAAGGAGGAGGTTGGCCAGCCATTGGAAAGTTCTCAGTTCTCCTAGGGCTTAGGAACCTGAACTTTGTTTCACTCTACAGGTAAATGAAGTCTGAAGTCAAAATGGCAGGGCAAAGGTGTTTTTGCCCACTCCCTTCAGAGAAAGGGACAAGGGAGCCAAATACATCCCCTGTCAGAAGTCCCCTGTCAACGATTAACTTACTTCTGTAACAATGGCATTAGGGTTTTTGGGTTTGGTTTGGTTGGCTTTTGGTTTTTCGAGAGGGTTTTTCTGTGGAACAGCCCTGGCTGTCCAGGAACTGGCTCTTTAGACCAGGCTGGCCTCGAACTCAGAGATCTTCCTGCCTCTCCCTCCCCAGTGTTGGGATTAAAGGCGTGCATTGCCACCACCTGTAACAAAGAGCATGAATTCATCCATTAGGGTCCAAATCAAGCTCATCTCTTTAAAATCCCACCTCTTAGCAATGTTATCTTGGGGATTACATTCTAAGAAGTGAACTTTAGGAGAAATTCAAACCACAGCACGTGCCATGGCATAGCACAATAGATCTGATGAAAACTAATGCAAAAGTGAAAAATCCTTAAAGCAGCTGTGGTTAGGGAACCCGAATATATACAGCTCAAAGACAGTGGAGGCAAGTCACTGAAACATGAAATATAAGAGTACAGCAAGAGTTTCTTTGTCCAGCAACTATACACACACACACACACACACACTATATACATATATATATATATATATATATATATATATATATATATATATATATATATAAAATAAATAGATAAAGCAAGGTAATCTTACAGCAAAGCAATGACTAAGAAAGTGGTAGCTAGTATATCGGCAGTAGATATACCCTGAGTAAAGCAGGAATGTCAGATGGAAACAGGGGTCTACACAATGAACAAGAAGCAGCAGGAAAGATGGACATATGGCTCACAGGAATACACTTCTTACCTGACACAGTGGTGTATATGTTCAATCCCAGCGCTTGGGAAGAGGAGGCAGGAGGATCAGGAGTTCAAGTACATCCCTGTCTACAAAGCAAGTTTGAAGTCAGACTGAACAACATGAGACCCTGTCCCTCAAACAGACAAAAATGATTTTATATTTCACCCTTTTTAAACAGATAGTTTTATGATATAAGACTAAAACTAAAGTAATAATTAGTTGTCATAGATTTTCTTATTCTTTGCATTGTATCCATATTTAAAAATGACTGTAAAATTTTAAAAAAAACTGTTGATAGTTTTATTTGAATTACATTAAATTTACATATCAATGTGGGGGAAATGTCATGCTTATATTTAGATCATAGCTAAGAATGTGATCATTGATAATTCAACTCTATCTTTCTCAGAGTGGTTTTGTGGTTTTTTAATATGGATTCTGAAGATGAATTAGAAATGAAGACCCCATGATCTCTGAAATTAAAAATGAATGCAGGGTGGTAGTGGCGCACACCTTTAATCCCAGCACTCAGGAGGCAGAGGCAGGTGGATCTCTGTGAGTTCGAGGCCAGATTGGGCTACAGAGTGAGTTCCAGGAAAGGTGCAAAGCTACACAGAGAAACCCTGTCTTGAAAAAAACCAAAAAAAAAAAAAAAAAAAAAAGAGAAAAGTGATGTTGGATTAGTAAAACTTGATTCACGTGATTTTTCAAGGAAAAACATTTATATATAAAGTAAGCACTCATTTAAGTAAATGAGGCAAACAAAAGCAATAATTAAATGAAAGAATAAAAGTCTTTCTTAGAATTTGAGGACATTTAGTTGGTTTATCTTCTACAATTGGCAATTTAAATACTGTTTTTAACCAATTATTAAGGAAAGGGATATTAAAAATAGTAAATAGGGATTGGAGAGATGGCTCAGTGGTTAAGAGCACTGCTCTTTAGAGGTCCTGAGTTCAGTTCCCAGCAACTACATGGTGGCTCACAACCACCTGTAATGAAATCTGGTGCCATCTTCTGGCCTGCAGGGACATCTGCAGGCAGAACACTGTATACATAATAAATCAATAAATGCATAAATAAACAGTAAATATAATTATAAAACTGTATAGTTCTCCCTTCACATCTTTTGGGTCTTGTTTCAAGTATTTTGAAGCTAGGATGTTAATGTACAAATATTTAATATTGTTTACTCTCCTTGGTGAATTGTCTCTTTAACTTCACACAATATTCTTCTCACACCTACACTATCTGATGTTAAAAGAACTATTATATTTTTAGTTTTCTTGGTGTTTGCACAGTATGTCTTTACCATCCTTCTATTAACATTTTCTATCTCTCTAGATAGAGAACTAGTGTATGAGAGAAAGGATTCAGGAATTGAACCTCCAGGTCTCATACAAACTGAGCTATACCCCCCATGTATAAAGTGGCCTTCATTCAGTTGTATATAGTTAAAATTTAATTTCAAAATATTGTATTTTTATTAACATGCATTAACATTAGTTAATTAACATGTACATATTAGTGAAGTTCAGTGTAATATTTCAATACATGCATATATCAAAACAACTTCAAGTCCCTTTACTATCTCTCCCCATCCTTCCCAGCCATTAGCAGTCACGATTCCATGTAGTCTGACTTTGTAAACTTCAACATAAGAGAACATGCAGTACATACTTTCAGTGTTTAGCTTATTTAACACAATGTCCTTCATTTCCATATATTTCTGAATGATAAATAATATTCCATTGCATATGTATAATAAAAATATCAAGCTTCATTGTTCACATATCCATTGATGAGTACCACATTCAACATGGGGTCACAGGTATCTCTTTGTTATGTAGATTTCATTTCCTTTGAATCTATGCCCTAAGTAGGATAGCTGGATTACATATACAGTAGATCTATTTTTAGGGTTGTTGGTTTTTTTTTTAAAGGAACCTCCACGATGTTCTCCATAACAGCTTGTACTAAATTACATTATCATCTTCAAAGTATAACAGCTCCTTTCTCTCCACATCTTTTCAGCATTCATCAGTTTAAAAATTTTGATAACAGCTATTCTAACTGGGGTAAAATAATATGGCAATGCAGCCTTTGTTTGTTTTGTTTTACGAGAGAAGATTTCATTACGTAGATTTCATTACGTTGGCTGGCCTCAAACTCAGCACAAATGATCTTCCCACCTCAGCCAAGGTGGGGACTTCAGGCATGCACCATCAGCATCACTGGAGGCTTGATGTTTGTTCCCCCAATGACTAATGATACTGAGAACTTCTCATAAATTCATTGACCATTTGCATTTACTCTTTATAGGAGTATCTACTCACACCTTTGGCCATGTTTTATGTGGCCATGTTTAATTTTTATTTTTGGTTTTTGTTGTTGTTGTTGCTTGTTTGTTTGTTTTGAGACAGGCTTTCTGGCTGTCCTGGAACTCACTCTGTAGACCTGATTGGCCTCGAACTCAGAGATTTGCCTGCCTCTGCCTCCTGAGATTTGGCCATGTTTTAATTGGTTTCTTTGATTTTTTTTTCTTAAGTGTTTTCCATTCCTTTTTTTACTTTGGATCTTCATCATTTTCAGATGACTGGGTGGCAAACGTTTCCTCCCTTCTCTTCACGCTGTTGTAATTTCCTCTGTCAGACAGAACCTTCAGCTTCAGATACCCTTTGCCTATTTTTTGTTCGTGCTTTCAGCACACTTAAAAAATTATTGCCTATACCAATGTTTTGAAGTATTTCCCCGATGTTTTCTTTGAATAGATTTACAGGTAAGGAAAGCCTTACATTTAGGTCTTTGATCTATTTTGAGTTGACTTTTGTGTAGGATGAAAAATACAGATCAAATTTCAGTCCTCTGCACATGGATATACATCCCAGGACCATTTGTTGACTAGGCTGTCCTTTCTCTGCTGTATGTTTTGGGTACCTTTGTCAAGAATTAGTTGGCTATGGATGTGTCAGGTTGGCTCTGGGCTCTCTATTCTGCTCCATTGGTATGGATGTCCTGATTTTATGTTAGTGCCAGACTGTTCTGTTTGCTATGGATCTGTGGTCTGTCTTGAAATCAATTATTTTGATGTCTCCAGCTTCGTTCTTGTTCTTCACTATTGCGTTGTTTCTTTGGGGTCCTTATATGCCTAGATAAACATTAAGATTGTTTTCTTCTAGCTCTGGTATTTTTCATAGGGTTTACATTGAATGTAAAGAGAGCACTGAACAGTGTTACAGCGATAATAAAAATCCATTAAGAAAAATTTCTGATCAAGAGAAGAGGATCTCTGGCCTGAATGAAGACCTAGCACAACAGTCGGGCCAGCTCAATCAGTTTGGCAAGGGGCCACCCACACCTAGGAAGGTGAGCTGCCCTTAAGTCATGCTGAAGAAATAGAGTGACTAGTCCATTCACAAGACACTGTACTTTTCCTTCGCAGAATTTGCACATCTAGTGTAGTAGCTCAGGGGGCCATAGCCATGCATTCCTAAGCCCTGCTGCTCTTCAGAATTATTCAGGTAAGCGGAACTTCTTTTCTTCTCTCTCTTTTATGAGCATGCTCTCTTTAACACCGTGGGCTTCCCCCGACATCCGGGCCTTCTTTCCTCCCAAGCCTCCATCCCTGCCATGTGGCTGCTCGTCTACTGTGTCTCACTCACCTCCATGCCCGCTTAAGCAGCACGATCTGTTTCTTTCTCACCTCCATTCTCCTCCCCCAGGCAGCTTCTGAGCTTTAGAACTTGCCAGCCCTGGGAGGTTTTCTTTTAAACTCTAATGACATCATTTTCTATCTTCTGTTTGATTCCATTCTCAAATTCTTTTGTTAATGAGACTAAGAACCCAAAGCAGGGAACCCCGATTTTTTGTATCATCTAGTAGCCATGAAGGGACCCCAACAGTGGAATTAATATGGCAGTTTTAGCAGCTGTTAGTATTTTCACCCAAGAAGGCCTTTCTATTTTAGTGTATGTCTTCTTCAATTTCTTAGATGATTAGTGATTTTCTTCTTGTTTTGCAGATGTCTCTCATATCCTTGGTAAATTTATTTCTTTTTAATTTCTGTCTGTGGCTATTGTGAATCAGATTTTTTTTTCATTTTTTTCTCAACATACTCATTATAGGTGTATAAAAATCCTGCTGACTTTGAAAAGCTGCCTTTAGTATTATGCAACTTCCTTTAATTACTTTATCAGTTCCCTTTCATAGCTAATTTGTTCAGTTTCTTTAATCATAAAAGAACACTGAATTTTATTTTTTTCTGTACCTATTGAAATGTTCATATGATTTTTGTCTTTTATTCTGCTAATGTGGTGTATTATACTGTCAAGGTAAAAAAAAAAAAAAAAAGACCACAGTTCTCATCTTACAAGGAATAAGATTTTATTCTTAGCATTTTGAGTGGCCATGGCTAAGGGACACAGATTCAGGTTACCCCAAATTCCATGTTCTAATGTGAAAGTAGTTTCACAGGGATTTTATAGTTTTAAAGAGAGAAAAAAAGTCGTAAATCAAGGCAACTTTAAAATACATTGGTGGGTATACCAGAGAGGAAGGTATAACTAGATGGGGAGCTTTCCTATAGGCCCAAGATGCTACCAATGACGTTCTCAGCTTTTGGACTGGCAGAAGCTAGTGCTCTGCTAAATTAATAATTTCTACGAGGTTTGTCTGTCTATTTGTTTGTTTGTTTACTTATCGTCACAAGGTGTTAGTTCAGATACAGAGTGGAACAAGGACTGGCTGTTCCAGAAGGCTATAACTAGCCCAGTTATAAAATGAATTAGCCTCTAAACCTACAAAATTCCACTCTCCACAGCACCGAAATTCCAGTCAGTTCATCAGTCTCTGCAGACATAGAGACTCCTTCTGGGAGTCTTTTGTTCACAGCCAGACACAGCGTCCTTTTAGGAATGTTCATTCACAATATTTATTGAATGGTATATGTATGTGTTCTAGTATGCTTTTCTAAAGCAGCACCCTTAAAGAGAAGCCACTTACTAAGCATTGGAAAAAGTATGGGGGTGGGGGAACCATGCTGTCAGGGCAAAACCCCATCAAGTCAAAAATTCCAGTTTGTGAAAGCAATGAGTCTAAGAGGTTTTCTGCTCCTAAACAACATATATAATTTGCTACAGACATGACCCAAGGGGGTAAGGATCCACCCCCAGTTGGCAATCAAACCTGGCTGTGCCATCCACATGGTACTGGTTTGGGAAGCATGGACGTTGCATGAGTGGAGTGGTGGGTTGTTCTTCCATGGTTTCAGAGAGCCCCTGAAGCCAGGGAATGTTATGGTGGTATTTTATTTGTACTGAAATGTGATTTTAATTGTATGTTAATAAATAAAGTTGTCCGGGGGTCAGAGCTATTAGAGCCATAGCAAGAGTGTGGCGGTGGTGGTGCACGCCTTTAATCCCAGCACTTGGTAGACAGAGCTAGGTAGATCTCTGTGTGTTCAAGGATACAGCCAGCATTGGAGACACATGCCTTTTATCTCAATACCATAGAAGACCTGGAGGTCTGTACAGACAGACAGTGACGAGGCAGTCCTGTGTTTGGGTTTACAACCAATGAGAAGGCAGAACAGAAAGACTATATAAAGATAAGCACACAGGAAGTAGGTCTCTTTCAGAGAGGTAAGACCACCGCAGGAGGAAGGGTAGGGTTTTAGCTCTGAGCTCTGACCTCTTGGCTTTCTTCTTTATATTGGTTCTGTGTTTCTTATTTAATAAGATGGTTGGTTACATCTACAGAATGTTCCCACAAGAAGGCATTGAGAGCCCACTGTGTGAGACTGGGAAGGGGAAGCCTGGGTTGCAGTGGAGACCCCCAGATGCTGGAAATACCAGAACTGTGAAACATCTGCCAGGAAGAGATGCATGCAGGGAGTTGAACCAGTCCAAAAGAGAGATATCTGTTACAGATGTTAAAAACATTTTTATATGTTTTTCCGTTGGAAGTTAATTTTGTTTTTGTTTTTGGTTTGTTTGTTTGTTTGTTTCTTCCTATCAGGGTTTGCCAGCCCATCAGGGACTCGCGTTTCCTGAACTTGAACCTTCCCCTTTGCACCAATTAGCCAATAGTGTCAGCTTGTGACGTTCAGCACTCATCAGTGGGATCAGATGCAGTCACGGGTAAAGCACAGAAAGCCATCTCCACCTAATGCACTCTTGCCAGCCCAGTTCGGATCTTGTTGAACCCTTTTTACAGAAAGAATTGCTTGGTTGGGCCACTTTGGTTTTGTTTATATGTCCCTGAGTGTGACACTGAGATTATTCCTTGTTTGTAACACAGCCAGCAAGGCTGGAGCAGCAGACTCATCTGAGTCCTTTCAAACTGGAGCCCGAGACAGTGGACATGGAGCTACAGGGGCTACACACGTTGTTATCTACCCTGCTAGGTTTCAGTCTTGATTTGGTCCAGTCTTTCTTTGCTGTATCTCCAATCTTTCCTTTTGGAATGGGAACATATAGTTTAGTAAGAATGGCGATGAAAATGTTTTAGCTAGGGTTTCTATTGCTGTGACAAAACACTGTGACCAAAAGGCAAGTTGGGGGAAAGTTTCCCCCACATCACAGTAGACAGGGACTCAAACAGGACAGGAACCTGGAAGCAGGAGCTGATGCAGAGGCCATGGAGGGGTGCTGTTTACTGACTTGTTCCTCATGGCTTGCTCAGTTTGCTTTCTTCTTATAGAACCCAGTGCCACCAGCCCAAGGATGGCACCACCCACAATGGGTTGGGCCCTCCCTCATCAATCACTAATTAAGAAAATGTCATACAGGCCTGCCTACAGCCTGATCTTATGGAAGCATTTTCTGAATTAAGGTTCCCTCCTTTTAGATAACTCTAGTGTGTGTGTAGTTGACATAAGACCAGCCAGCAAGAGATAGAGTCTGCCTACATTTATTCATTATGGAAAAATTGAGCACTTTGAGTTTTCTGTCTCCAAAGAAAGTAAACAGCAACACAAAATTTTAAAGAAACTGTTGAATAGCATTCTTACTACCTGTTAAAATTTTCCCTCAAGAGATTAACTTCTCCCCCCCCCTTTTGTAAGTCCATTTTTGGCAAACGAGTTGTGCTCAGTGAGTATATGCAGTAGTTCTACCTTTGTTGATGGCTTTGCTTTCCATGGGTTCAGTTACTTAAGACAAATCATGATCTGAATATACAAACACCAGCTTCAGAAATAAGCATGTCCCAACTAAACATTTCAGGTAATGCTGGGCAATGTCATGAAGTTTATATAATCCAGCTCTATACACTTATTGTATCTGATGCATGAATGATCCTTTTGTCCAATGTATCTGTGACATATACACTATTTGTCCATCATTCACTTTCAGCTATCTCAGTTATCAGAGTTGCCATGGTGTCACAGTGCTTATGTTCAGCTTAACAGTCACCCCAAAGCATAAGAGTAATGACACTAGCAATCTGGATATGCCAAACAAAAACTGTGACATTCAACCTCTAAGTGAAAAGATGAAAGTTCTCAGTAAGGGGAGAATAAAGTCTATATATGCTGAGGTTGCTAAGATCTATGCTAACAATTAAATGTATTATAAACAGGGTTTGTTTGGTACTGTTCGCTGTTTCAGGCATCCACTGGAAGTCTTGGAATATACCTGCCTCAGATAGGAAGGACGACTGTATTGAGCAGCTACTCTATACCAAAAAACGGTACAACAACATGAAATCGTTCAGTAGTGAGAGAAACCTGACACATGTCTAAGGAACTTGGACCTGACCAGCAGGTAATGTAGAGACAATGGATATCTTATTTAATTTTCTGCATTAGAATAAAAAAGTTACATTATCATGTATTTTTAAAACCATGATACCTTGAGCATTTTTCTGGGTAATGGATTATGATGGAGTCAGTCATGCCTTTAAAGCTCACCATAAAAGGCATTTTTGTTGATAAAGGAGCTAGCCTAGATTTCACGTCTAATTCCTATCCTCTCAATTGCTTCTTGGCATAAGCTTGCAGGACAGTGCTCTCGCTCTGCTGCTAATGCCAACATCAACACTTTGAAGCATTTCTGCTGAGCAGCTGATTTTTCAGAGCCCACTTCATAAACTGTAATTAGTTTTCTATAAAGGGCAAATTATTCCCTTTCTAAATTTCAGTATTTATTATGCGTTTGCTATACATTAGTATCTATACATTTCTCCTGCAGTTAGCTCAAGGGAATCCACATCTTTTTGTCCTATAAAGCTTTCAACTTAAAATAGAAGCTGTTATTATCAAAGAAGAAAAGTGTCTGAAATGAGCTCAATGGGCAGTGGGAAGGAATACAAGATGTCAAGATGTCAAGACAGATGACATAATTCATGGAGGAGTTAAACTCTAAGAATTATCTAAGCAAGCAATAATAAAACTCAAGTGCAGGTCTGGATTTCGAATAACAGAATTATTGGATAATTGATAGATAAATCAAATGACCATTAGTTATCCTTCTATTGGGGGTTCAAGAAATCAAGCAAGGAGCTGGCTGTGGTGGTGGCACACCTTTAAACCTACCACTTGGGAGGCAGAGGCAGGTGATCTCTGAGTCTGAGGTCAGTCTGGTGTACACCAAGAGTTCCAGGACAGCCAGGGCTACACAGAGAAACTCTGTCTCAAAAAACTAAAACAACAGAAGAACAACAAAAAGAAATCAAGTAAGACTTGGAATTTGGGAAGGGAGAGAGGGAGAGGGAGAGAGGGAGAGAGAGAGTGGGGGGGGAGAATGCAACTGTTCTTGTAGAGAGGGCTGAAGGTTGAATCCAAGCACCAAAGCTGAGCAGTTCATATCCCATGCTTCTGGCCTCCTTGGTCACTTGTGCGCACGCACGCGGTCACACACATAAATTAAAAATAAAAATTGTGAAATTAAAGGCTTGGATTTCAAAATCAGTCATGACAAAGAAAAGAATGAGCAGCATCTTGATCATTCCCAAATATGTAATAAAAAGTCCTTTATTGCCTAAAAAAATCTCAAGTTCATTTCTTGGCACAGAACAAGGACTCTTAGATTCCCATTACAATTATCCCCCACTAACAAGAGAATCACGGACAAAAATGTGCTAACATTGCAACGAATTGTGAGTTTCTATTAGCTATAAGGACGATTAACTTGAATGAGAAGTTTGCTTGGTTTGGGTTTAAATCTTTGAAGGCTCTATCTCCAAACATAGGTGTGCTACAAGCTTTACATCTCACTGCTAGCAAGGAAACAGGCAAGCTTTCTCAAGATTCTGTTAAATCTGATGATCACAGAAGTCTTTGAAAATAACTGAGTAAGGGGCTCCTTACAGACAAGTCAAAGGAGTTCTTTCATTTTTTACTATCCTTATCCCAGTGTCCCTTGGTTCCTTATTTCTTCCTTCATTCAGCCTGTTCTCAAACTATAGAATACACACTAAGCCCATTCCTTTCCTGCATGCTAAATGCACTGAACTATCAAGATGAGGACTTAAATCTTTTTTTTTTTTTTCTTGGTTTTTCGAGACAGGGTTTCTCTGTATAGCTTTGCGCCTATTCCTGGAACTCACTTGGTAGCCCAGGCTGGCCTCGAACTCACAGAGATCCGCCTGCCTCTGCCTCCCAAGTGCTGGGATTAAAGGCGTGTGCCACCACCGCCCGGCTTTTTTAATGGTTTCTCTGTGTAACAACCCTCCCTGGCTGCCCTGGATCTCGCTCTGTAGACCAGGCTGGCCTTGAACTCAGAGATCTGCCTGCCTCTGCCTCCAGAGTGCTGGGATTAAAGGCATGGGCCACCATCACCTAGCAAGTTTTAACTCTTTCATCCTTTATCTCTTAAGAGCTTGCTTTAAATTTTTAATAGAACTCTACATTATAAAATTATAACTTCTTCAGTTATAATAAAGCTAATACCCGACAAGTGTCGATTTAGTTTTCTGCATCCATTTGAAAGAGTGTGGTTACATGAAATTAGTTGGTTTACATTTCTATTGGATTTATAGTAAAACAATTTTAGGATTGAGTGCCCAGTTATTAGACTGAAAAACTGTTGCGTGTTAGAAACTTGACATAAACTATTTTGCAGATGTAGTCATCAATGTCCTTTCCTGGTAGGAAAATGGGGCATAACGTAGCCCTTTTATTTTTCTTACATTCTTCGTGTCAAATAACCTTGTAGAGATGAAAATGTTCTATCCGGTTACAATCATCCTGGGTGAATTTTCCAGTATTTGCAAACACGGAAGCCCCGTTCCATCATCGCGGACCCACAATCTTTTCCCAAGACAACTCCACATCGCCATATTAACATTTTAAATTCTAATAGCGGGACTCAAATTCTAACCCTTAGCAGTAATTCACAGGGAGCACCTAAAAGCCAAGGCACACTTGCGAGCCACGGCGACCCACGGAGAACACCAGAGAGGCCCGCCTCGCCCTAGTCAGCACTACACGTTCCCTCCGAGCGCAGATATCTTGCTCTTGATTGGTCGTCGTGCGTGTCTGTCACACGGAGAGGGTGGGGCCTGCCCCCAGCGCTAAAGGAGACGCCGCGGTTTTGACGTCATCTCGGGGCGACGAAACCCGCGAGGGCGGGGCGGGGGCGAGCCCTCTCGGCCGCGGTTCGGGGAGGCTGTGGAGGTGTCATGGCTGCTGCTGCGGAGCCTAGTTCCTCCAGCAGCAGCGAGAGGAGCCTGGAAGGAAGCTCCAGCCCCCTCCTCACCCGCGAGGTGCTCTGCGAACTCTTTCGTTCCCTGCACACCCTGACTGGACAGGTAAGTGGAAGTGCGGCGGGGGCGGGGGGCGGGGAGCATCCCGGTCCTCTCCCCTCCGTCCTCCTGGAGGCGGGGGTGTGTGCAGCCGGGATGCCGAGGCCGCGGCTGCCGAGGCCGGGAGGAGCCCGGGGCCCAGCTGCCTGGGCCCGCGAGAGGCCAGCTGCACACTCGATTGCCGAGCGTGAGTACCAGGTTCCAGAGAAAATCCGGGTCCTGGCGCCGAACGCTTGCAGAAAATCGATGCATCAGAGATGGTGAGGGTTAAGGAGGCCCCCGGCGCTTACGGTCCTTTTGCCTTCGGTGTATTTATTGCAGAAATTAATTGGTTAGTATGGCCTGAAACTTTTCCTAGCGCCATCTCCACTCTTTAGGGGGTGTTTAACTCTGTGTTTTGTTTCTCTTCTTATTATTTATGGCATCTATTACTCTTCAAAACGGGGCATGGGGGATGTTTAAGGATTTCTAAAATAAACCTTGTAATGTGCCTGAATTTTAGTGTAAATTGTTGGGTGAGTTATGTATGGCCAATTCTAACTTCATTACTACTGTTGTGTAGCTATTAGCTAATTGTTCTTGCAGAAATGTCATAGTAAAATTGGATTTTAAAAAGTAGGTTCCTTCACTTTACTAGATAAAATCATTCATGATATAATGCAGCTAATTTTTAATAAGGAGCAAAAGTATGTTTGCCTGTTTTTAAGAATATTTTCTGTCAACCACGTTTCCTAGTTTGGTCTAGTGCATGAAATGGAAACAATACACATTGTGTCAGGAGCAGTGGTACTCGTGACAAGAGGGAGTTACCCTGATCTGTGAGAATTCTTTTTAAAACCCTTAGATGGATGAAGAATCAGTCTTGTAAAAAGTTATTTTAATAAAAAATGTAAAAGCTTAGTACATTTATTTTGACTGGCAAACGACTTTGAGTTGTACATTGTTTGGTGTTGTGAGGCAGTTAGTAATGGTCTTCTAAAAATCAAAACTTTTAAACTCAATTGCTTAATAAGAATTTATCAATTTTTTTTCAAAGTCTTAAACACTTTCCTTATTAACATTTGAGTGGCAATATCCCAGATCTTTAAATAGTTCAAAGTCAGAGAACTTTTTGGGCATTGATTTGGAGCTTAATGACTTACTCATTCATATTCTAATGTCAAGATGAGAAAAAATATTCTTGTCTACTATGTTTAGAAGTTGCAAAAATAATTTACATCGATAATGGTTTGAACATCTAAAGTATTTTGCTTATTGAATTTTTCAAAATGACATAAATTTATTCCAAAGGTTCAAATGGAAAAATGATTAAATCTTAACTTATGGCATCTGCCAAAAAATATTTAGAGAAAATGAAGTTTTCATAACATAGTAAAGGAACCTCTATACAAATGTCAAATATAAGGTTTTAAAAAAATCAATTAAATGCTATTTTAGTAATATCAAATATTTTGAGATGTATGATTTAAGCCATACACACATATAAAGTTGCCCCTGGGGAGTGTGTCCTTTTGCAATAAAGTAAAATGATTTTTAAGATGTAAATTGCAATATGCCTAAGTTCATCCTAAGTATCATTGAATTATTAGTGCTTTTAAATAGAAAGCATAAAACTGAATTGTTAAAAAGTATTTTTCCTCCAAATGCAAAATATACTAATATTAACCTTTTTCTTTCCTCTCATTGGCCCATGTTATCAAGCTAAAGATTTGTTAGCTTAGGTTTTTTTAAATAGTAATGTTTCTACTGAGCATACATAATTAAATAATCTATGTTAATAGCATAGTAATAGAAAAATTTGAATGCCTTGTTACTGTTCCAAGAGTTATGGGTTAAAATGCATAGAATTTATATTGTTAATGAGGGATTTGCTGAATGAATAATTGGGTGTATTTGGGGGTCATTTTTAAATTAATTTATGACATTATGGTTTGATTTCCATAAGAGACCAAGTATCTTGAGTTGCCTTTGAAGACTTACATAATTCTGATGAATTGGCATGAGAATATGACCCAACCATTAAGATTTCTTTTCTACAGTTATTTTCTCTAGAGAATGTGATACTTTGCTCTGGCTTAAGGTTTGCCTGCTTTTTCCCCCACACCATCTAAAATTTGTCATAATCAACTGTAGATCTCTTAGAGGACTATAAGCACATGCTGATGGATTACTTTCATACACATTATTGAATGCAGTAATCTTACTAATTAATGTCAAATCTTAACTTAGTTATAAGCTTATCTTTGCCAGTATAGCCTATGTATAATTTCATATTTCTTTATGTCTGCCAAATATGGACTTCAGATGCTTCTGTCTCAGCAGTAAGTGTCTATATCCATTATAAAGTAGAGTACTTATTTTGGGAACCTGAGATTTCTTTGGTTCCATAGACAGTGACTCATGTTTTGGTTTTTTATTCTTAAAACTTATTAGATTTATATTTGAACTCGTGAAACTTGTATCTTTACTTTGTGAAAAATATGACTAATTTTCAATAAGTTATTCTTGCAAAATAAGATATAATTAACTTGCTTCCACTATGGAGTATGTCCTTATACGATGCTATGACACATGTCCTTAGAAAAGTTTATAGGGATTCCCTCATACTCAGTCAAGTGATTACAGATGAAAGTCTCTCCCTCTAAAGTTTGACTGATTTTGATATTAATTAAGTATCCAGGTTCTTGGTAGTTTTCTGGTTATAATTTTGTTCTAATGACTCACTAGCTGATGAGAAATTTTCATGTAATGAGACTTACAGTTTTTTAGAAAATCCTTAGGAAACACACTGGACATCCAGTTCTGGCAATTTGTTATGCTGCTGTGGAAAAGTACTTTTTTTCAGCTCAACAATTTCATAACTGATATTTTGTTTTTTATTTGAAGTAGTTACTGCCATCTATCCCTATGTGTGAATAATCTTGAATATTTTTTTAAATTGGTTAAATTTGAAAACAATAAAAGTGAGAAGCCTTGGAGATAATGACTATTTTAGGCATGTGTTTGTGTGATATGTAACAAAGAGAATGCACTTTCTGGAACTTCTGGAAAGCAGCTGTGCTTCCTCTGTGGAATGCTTAGTTGGAATTAGTAGGATTCCGACTAGGGCAGACCTATTTTGGGACACCTTCCAAAGGTATTTTAGATACCAAAGTATCAAAAGAGGTCCGTCTTTTTATCTTCCATGGGTGGCTTCTCCTCAAAGATAGCCCCATTATACAACCATAGGAACAGAATTAGAATAATAAGATTTTTATTCATTTTTTTCAAAGCTGTACCCTTTGATTTTTAAAATGGCAACTAGGTAAAGCATTTTATTATGTCATTGAAACTTAGTAACTTTGAGCAAAATAGGCATGTATTACTCCATAGAAATCTTATTTTTGTGATAATCCCAGATATACAGCTTAATCGTGTAATTTTTGTGATGTTGCTGGTTTGCTCCTTTGAAGCTTAACCTCAGAGATGATGTGGTGAAAATTACAATCGATTGGAACAGGCTCCAGAGCCTCTCAGCATCCCAGCCTGCATTGCTTCTCACTGCACTTGAACAACACGTTTTGTATTTACAGGTAAATTTCGTATTAGAAATGTTTACTGGGATAGTGAAATAGAAATTAATTACAGTTAAATAAGCTGCAGTATTTGTCAGTTCTACCTCAGCACTCTGCTAATAGTGTTATTAATAAAAGGTTACTTAAATCTATACTGAGTCTAAGTCTGTTCATTTCACTCTGGATAGTTATGAGAATATAGCCCAATAGGCCGATGTGGGTATGAAATTGAATAAATGCAATTCTATTCAATTCTAGGCTTTGCTGAAAATTCAATACAGTTCATCTCTGGTGGGTTATAATTAAGCAATAAGACACGGCAGGTGTGAGTCATGCTATGATAATGATTCCATGCCTTGGGTGAGTTTGGAGGCTCATGGAGTGCTTTCAGTGGTTCAAGAAGTGGCATTATCCCAGCATGACACATCCTGGAGTGTCTGTTGCAATTAAACAGTTTCAGCATAGTTTTTAAAAAGAAAGTCATTTCTGTGACATTAATGTTTCATCTTAGTGAGTAGCCAGCCACTGTTTCCTTTAATAATTTGAAATAATTTATCCTTGATATTAGAAGTCAATATTGAATTATTTATAATAGTATTGTTACATTTTTTAATATTTCAGTTTAAGAAATGAACAGTGTTATGACCTTGCTGGTTGTTGTTGAACATCTCTGCGAGTGTAATTGACGTGAGTTGCAGGTTTCCTCTAATCAAAGTGAAATGTGAAGCCTCAGGGATGAGCAGAGCTGCTTCTCCCTCGCGGTCACTGTCCTGTGTTGAAGATGTCATAAGGTTTCCGAGGAGAACTCGGCAGAGTAAACAATGGGACAAACAAAATTGTATGAAAAGATGCTCGGGATGTTGTTTAGGAATAATGTGTTAATTTTCAGCCCTGCATTCATTAAATAAGTTAACAGTTTGTTTAAAGGGCAGGTGATGAGCTGTAGAACTCAGTCGTGGGCCATATTGGGGTGGGGATGGCTAGGAAGACCAGAAGTAGGTGAATTTCCACTATGAAGAAGCATTTTTTTTTTTTTTAATCTACTCTAGTTAGAATGATCTGTTTCCATTTGGGGTCTTTGTAGCATGTTTTGTTTTGCTTGTTTTGTTCCTTTTTTTCTCCCATTGTTCATTTTCTTTATAAAATTTCCATTTCCTGACCTAATAAGATACCTTGCTATGTCAGAACAGGGCTGAAGGTTCACTTAGTGTGACACCTATATGCTTCATGGCCATGCTCTGCCATTCCTTTTGGCCAGCTGCACTTTGAAGTGGAGTCTCCAGACCCTGTGATAATGCAGAGCGTTGCTGAGTGAGAGACGCTGCTCTCCTGCTAAGGAGGGGGAACAGGAAGCCTAGGGCTCTGAGTGACGTGTTCATTAAGAGGCGCCCAGGCCAGAGACTAAAGGCTTTGGTTTGGCACAAAATAAAAGAGTGACAGGAAAATTTTCTCAAAGAACATTTAAATTTCCTCAGGTTTTGTTTTTCTTTTTTTAAAAAAATAATTTTTACAGCAAACGATAGGGCAACAGTAGTAGAAAACAGTAAACACGTGTGTGGTCAGACCTGCGTTTCCTTGTGTGCCAGCTCTTTGTATTTAATAACTGATAATATTCGCTTACTCAGCATCAGTTTATATAAATATATCACTAATTGAGTTAATTTGAACCTGAGCAGATGTCACTGTGTTCTTTTCAGCCTTTTTTAGCGAAACTTCAGTCTTTAATTAAAGAGAATTCAACTGCAGTTGAAGAGATAAGACAGACAGAAACGGAGACCAAGAGGGAAGTAAATGCTAAGCATCCCATTGGGGACCTACAAGATGAAGGAAAGCTCAAAGACTGTGATGTAGATGTGAAAAAGACACAAATCCATTTCGATCCAGAAGTAGTTCAAATAAAGGCTGGCAAAGCAGAAGTAAGTTTGGGTGGTGCAGGTTTAGGGGCAGGAGACATTACTTTTAAAAGTTCTGTTGTGTTTGATTGTTAAAATATTTGTTGTTTGTAGATTGACAGGCGAATATCTGCATTTATTGAAAGGAAACAAGCTGAAATCAATGAGAACAACGTCAGGGAATTTTGCAATGTTATTGATTGTAATCAAGGTAACCAGAAGTTTATTTTTATAAGACTTTAAATATTTTTTACAACTGCTGTAATATTTTATTTTAAAAATGAATAACATTAAGAACAAAATTCAGTTTTACAAGTCTTTAGTTGGTAATTAAGGCAATGGGAATTTTCTTCTATTTAGCAATGGGCTGTGTTGTCAAGCTGATTTTCATTTTGGTTAAACAAGAATCAAGTGAAGGCAAACTATAGAGACAAATGTTTCCCATAGGAAGGAGAAGGTGTAAGTGTGTTTAGGAAGTGAAGGTGGACACTGGATGGCAGGGTTGTGCAGACTCACTGTTAGGAAAGAACAAAGCAGTGTGACTTTCAGGTCTGTAAATGTACCAGTGACCTTAGTAAAGCTGACAGCATTCTTCAAGAGGGAGCAGTTTTCTCTTTACTCCTGAGTTTCATCATGGAGATAGCCTGCTTGCCATGAAGACTGTGGAGTTTAGGTTTTTTCCCTTTTTTATTGTGCTTACATTTGCTGTATTTCATCAGTCTCCTTTCCCTCTTCATTTGATGCTACGGTGAGTTTCAGGTCCTGCAGTGAGCCTGCAGAACACCTTAGACTGTGGAACACTGCCGTAGATCATATTCAGTTATCCTTGTAAGAACCAGTGCATGTAGTTCTTAGAGAACATTGTGGAGAAAGGTTCATAACTGGACTCGACATTTTTCTTATTGCCTTTCCTCTCTCTTGGCTGATGATTATAAGCATGGAATTGTCAGTTGAACCTGTAAGTGACTCATAAGCACATTGGTACAGGATGCTCTTAACATAGTAATGTAAGCTCACTTTGGGTTCTAAATTTCCCTTTTTCTACTGTGAACTTTTGTGGCTCTCAGGATTTAGCCTTTTAGGACAGGTGTGAGGGTGGCAGATCTCAGGTTCGACAGTCCAGTTGCATGCCCCTCAAGAGAAAGGTTTGTTGAGGGCTGGGTGCCTGTGCCACTAATGTTGCTCCTCTGTTCTTCCTGCTAACTCTATTATTATAAACCATCAGGGGATAGAAATTGACAAGAAGTGAAATGCTCAGCAGGATTCCTTGGCCCATTCAGTCCCTTGCTGGCTCAAAACAGTGCTAGCAAGAATTGCTGTGGAGAGTGACTAGCTCTCAGGCATTCACTGTCCCCACACCACGCTGCATTTCTCTGATGGTCTGTGCATTTGGAATAGAGCCCCGGAATGGATCATAACTTTTTTTTTAAACACCCTTAGACCAGTGAAAGGATAAAAAGAATAGAGAAGTGTAGGCCCCTTATATATTTTGAGGTGTTTCCAAGGTAAAGAAAATGAGTGTTTAGTACTTAAATGTGCAAGATTAAGTGGGTTTGCAATTTTATTTACAGTTTGACTTATCACAGATGTGTTAAACTTAGGCTTCAAAAATACGTTTTAATGTGTTAGTATATTTTTTAAAAACCTTTCAATTGGTCTAAGAAAAAAAATTTTAAAAATCAGATTTCATGGAATAACAAAAGACTTAACTCATTTTATACCCATTTTTTATAAAATGATGGGAATTTATCAGAAAATTTACTGCCAATTGTAGTTTTACTGTTACTTCAAGTATTAGCACATTTCTATATGTTACTGTGTTATATACTGTGTGTTTATATATTACAGTTGTGCTAATATTTACTAGTATATATCATTAACATATTTCTAACTTCTTTCCTTATAACTTATTTGTTGATACATCATTTGAAAGAAATTATAGTTTTCACCTTGATAAAAATATTGGGAAAATTTTCACAACCTATGTTTTTTAAAATTATAGTTTTTAAAAAATAGGATTGAGAAGAGTGATGCCTTTTTGATCCGGACTTTTTCAATGAACATTGAAAATCTAGGGACAGAGGGAAAGTGTATGCTGTACTTGAGGTTTCAATGTGCATTGCACTTGAGGCTTCAGGGTCTTTTTTTATCTGAAGTTCTGAGATTTAAAAAAAAGTATAAAATAGACAATCGGTCCATCCGTTAGATGCTCATTAATTTGGTAATAACAAAAATGCTTTTAGTTTTGAAAGATAATTTGGTAAATTGGCTTCTGTTTATATAATGGAGTTAAAATATGGTGCTCTAGAATATATGAATTATTTTCTCCAAAGGTCAGTGGTTCTTAGTAATAACTAATTTTTTAAAAAAATTATCAGAAGTTATGTCACTTAATGTTAAAGGTTTTTCTATATGTAAATCTGAACATTAGATAAAAAATATTACATGTGATTCAATTCAGAGAGTAAAGACCACCATAATTACATAGTAATGTAATTATTATTGCTTTTATTTTTAATTCTCCTATGAGTAAAATATGAATTAATAGTTTATCATAATCTCATACATTTGTAATTAAGACTGTATTTGATCTAAATTTATCTAAATTCTCCCTAGAAAATAGTTGTGCCAGAACTGATGCCATCTTTACTCCTTACCCTGGATTTAAAAGTCATGTGAAGGGTAAGTAGCCACCATACAATGTCTGTCCCTGGCAGATGTCTGTTGTAGCCTCATAACAGTATGGAATAGAAATGCTTCTCATCTAACCTTAATTCTGAAACAAAACATTGCCTTTCTTCCTTTTTGAGCTTTTGGTTAGGTGATCATTATGGAAAAAAATATACTGTTAGGGAGAGAGAATTTCTGTTTTTGAAACATAAATTCACATAAGCTTAAAGTTTCTTAACTTAGTTTCTAGAGTTGTGAATACATATGGGCCACAGACTAGACCCGAAGGAATTCCAGGGTCAGGTCACAAACCTACCGGCATGCTTCGAGATTGTGGAAATCAGGCCGTGGAAGAACGACTCCAGAACATCGAGGCTCACCTGCGATTGCAGACGGGTAAGGAGAGAGTTAGGGGATGTTCTGTATGTGCCTTTGCAAGTCTTAAGAAGTTAGATTCCTGTGGCTTCCGGATTCTCCTTGAACATCCATTGTACAGCCCTCATTCTAGGAGCAGGAAACAGTTGCTGAAGTTCTCGGTGGTTAGCTGCTTCTCCTTAATACGTCTTGCCACTTTCTAATTGGGAAACAAATTCTAAATAGATTCTGTTAGCCTCGGTTTATTGAAGTTACAACAGAAAATCAATGTAAGGTGTTGCTATGGCTAATTTCAGAACTTGTATGACTACCTCTAATTGTTGTTAGCCCCTCTGTCAGCTACAAAATGTAGATAAATGTGGTCCTGGTCCTCAGTGCACTCCTGATGATTAACATACAAATGAGTAAGTCCCATGGGGAAATGACCCCGTATTTATTGAACAGACAGAACAGCCTGTCTGTGGAAGTGTCACGCCTGTGCCAGCCTAGCACTTCACGTTACCCTGCGGAGGTAGGTGCTGTTACTGTTGGGAAGGGGGTAACACTGACGTCCAGAGCGCTCAAGCAGCTTGCCCAGGAGGTTAGAGCAGTGACGGCTGGAACACACACACACACACACACACACACACACACACACACACACACACACACAGTCCCCCTGTTCAGTCACCGTGGGCTTGACTCTCCTTCTGAACGCCCCTTCCACTCCCTCTCACAGCGGCTGCCATCGAGGAAGCTGCTGTCATCTCTGTTTGTCCCTAAACCTCCTCCTCTAGGTCATTTTTCACCCTGTGACCAAGTTGTAGATTTTCAGGCTCATATCTGCTCTTGTTTCTCCCCAGCTAGAACTTCTTGACTAGTTCTCTGTAGCTCTCAAACACATAACCACCTCCGCACTTAGCAGGGAGACTGTGGTCTGGACCAGGCAGGTCGCGGTGGCGGTGCCTGCAGGAGTAGAGAGGTTCTGAGTCCAGTAACGACCCGGATGTCCAAGGATCTTTACTACGCCGTGCCCGCCTCCCACAGAACTTGAGTGGAGAGTTGTGAGAAAGCCCGTGGAACCGGTTTTCTAGGTCAGAGGAGAGACACCCACGCTAGGAGAAGGTGAAGGAAATGATGGGGAAGCGCAGCCATCAAGCGGGACTGTCGTCCTGTCTCTGCAGTATTTGTCCTTCTAAGTGGCTGCCACCCTGTTAGAAACACTGCTGTCTACACAGAAGCTGTTCGGTGTCCCCTAAGATGAAGTTTGTAGAAATCTTGTAGCAATGTGGGACGCACAAGCAGTATTTAGAAAGCAGAAGTCTGTAATTTGTCTCAGAATTCAAAGTGAAACTGGAACTAAGACTGAAACCATGAGTTAAGGGTTTCACTTGATTTTGCTTTCATCTGTTTTTTTCTTAAGTTTAAGTGGTTTTCATTCTTATGTCTTTGCATGGTATTTTAAGAATAAAAATGGTAAAACAGAATTATTAAGATTTTAGCATTTTCCCCCATGAATTTAGGTGGTCCGGTACCAAGAGACATTTATCAGAGAATTAAAAAGCTTGAAGATAAAATCCTTGAATTGGAGGGCATCTCTCCTGAATACTTTCAATCTGTAGTAAGTATTAATGTCTTTTAAGAACAAAGTGTTATTTTAGTTTGGGGTTTTTCGTTATGTGGTAGTACACTCATTGATCCACGTGTGAAACACTGTTCTCAAGTAAGAGATAGAGGAACTCAGGCCTGTGGAGGTGATTATCTGCTTTCACTATCCCGATTCGGAGGATTTTTAAGTGTAGGAGCTCTTGTCAGCCTCGTCTCTGGAAATTGTGTCCAACCATCTTCGTGTCATAATCACTCAGCCCGTGGTGGTCCAGCCTGCGACTCCCCGTGCAGCCTTGGGAAGCAGCAGACCCTCCCTTTTAGAGCTCGGACTCGGCTCATAAGTAGATATATTTCTCACAGTTAAACAGACCCGCACCTCACACTCTCACCCGTTGTCTTTACCCATATCTGTGTAATTCCTCCATTCCCATATTCACTCAGTCATCCCTTTTTTAAATTTGTATTCCTTGTGGGTTTCACATCATGCATTCTGACCCCACTTATCTCCTCTTCCCCTCGCATCTGCCCTCTGCCCTTACAACCTCCCCCAAACGAAGCCAAATTCAAAACAAAACAAAACAAACAAAAAAACAGAAAAACCAAACAAAAGGAGAAGAATGTTGTCGTGGCAGCTGTGGTGTGGCCCCCGGGTCACCCAGTTTACCCTTTAGTCCATCCATCTTTACTTGCAAATGTTCATTGCCTGAGTCATTGATCCTGCTGGAGGCCTCTGGCTTCTGCTCTGCCACTGATACTGGGCCCTCACTGGGCCTCCTCTTGGACATCCTGTTGTCCTGTGTTGTGGAGATCCTGTAGGTTTGGAGGTTCATTCTTAACCCCCTTTCTCAAGGACATTTGAGAAACTCTTCTTTCAGACAGCCCTGAGCTCACTCTGCTTCCCACTGTCTTCTGAGGAGGTGCTTTGTTTTCTCATGCTTGTTTGCACTGTGTGTGTTTGAGTTTTGAGACAGGTTCTTACTCTAGAGCCCATAGCTTAGGCAGGCCTTGAACTCCCAATCCTCCGGTGTTAGCCTCCTTCCACAGTTTACAACTAAATTATCAGCCGTGCCCTATCCATTTCTCTACTCATGCACTTGATGTCTGATCCATTCTGTGTGTCCTAAGGTGAACCTTGCTTGAAAGGTTCAAAAGAGAGCAAGAAACAGATGTGGACCTCGGCGTGGTAGCGCACGCCTTTAATCCCAGCACTCAGGAGGCAGAGGCAGGAGGACCTCTTAAGTTTGAGGCCAGCCTGGTCTACAGAGTGAGTTCCAGGACACAGAAACTCTGTCTCAAAAAGCAAGTTAAAAAAAAAAGAAGCATGTGGAAACATAAGCAATAACTTCTTTAGTATGAGCAAAGCACTGTGAGAATATACTAGTAAACTATGTTATGTGTTTACTGTTTTCAAGTACCATAATTTAAAGTTAGTCTTTAGAAGGACTCACAAAGATCCTATCTTTTAAATACACTAGTAAGCTACAGTCTTAAAAGCTTTAAGTTTTGACCCAGAGGTGGTGACACTCGCCTTTAATCCCAGCACTTGGGAGGCAGAGCCAGGCAGATCTCTGTGAGTTCAAGGCCAGCCTGGTCTACAGAATGAGATCCAGGACAGGCACCAAAACTACACAGAGAAACCCTGTCTCAAAAACAAAACAAAAAAACCTTTAAATTACAACTGAGCAGGGTAGCACACACCTTTAATCCCAGCACTTGGGAGGCAGAGACAGATGGATCTCTGAGTTCAAGGCCAGCCTGGTCTGCAAAGTGAAGTTTCAGGATAACCAGGACTGTCACACAGAGAAACCCTGTCTCAAAAAACCAAAACCAAAACAAAACAAAAAAACTTTTAAATTACTGTGTTAAAACATATCCATGTTGAAGGGTCAGTTTTTTAGAACATTTACATTAAAAGATGCAGCACATGTTGATGCTTCTCATAGTTTTCTGCTTTTTGTAATAGTTTACCTGGGAGTTTGTTTTTCAACAAATGGAAAGAACTTTAGTTCTTTTGTTCTGTGAATCAAATATAATTTTCCTTTTTCTGTTAATGTTCACCTTTTCATATGCTGTACTCTCACGTTACCCATGAAAATCAGCCTTGATCTGGCTTTTATAAGCTTCTCCATGTGTAGAGTTCATCTATATGCGAATCTATATAAAAAACATTTCAATTAAAATCTTTTTATAGTTCAGAAATTCAGTTTCCAACAAGCGATCACTCCTTAAGACATAAGGACTCATTGTTTTCTTATGCCCTAACCAGAAAGGCTGGAGTATAGTCCACATAGTCTTTCAGTTCACTTGGAGATAATTTGCAACATTATACCATTACTCTGTAGCGAGAGTAAGGCATACAGACTTCTTAGTTCCTGTCAGTGGGAAGATAACCCTTGAGTTGACTGGTGGGTAGCTCCTAGAGAGGACTTGCCCTGTTATGGATTGCCAGTCTAAAATCTTTCCATTTGGCTTTGGCCACATCTGTTCAGAGGACAGAGTTAGTCTGGATGTCTAAACCTTTCCAGTTCTGTGCTGTTAACCTGCATGTCATGGCTAGTGCTAATCCATAGGGTGTCTTCCATCCAAAGATGTAATTTTAAAGATCTAGAAATCGTTTTTTCACAAAGCACCACTTTATCCCAACTTGCCATCATCCCTCCTTTTCTGAATGCCTAACTCACTCCAGCTCATCTCCATCTGTATTTCTAATTCTTCTTTCCAGTGCAGCTGTGGAGTTAGTAAGCCGCATGCCTGGGAGTATTGCAGAGTTCTCACTCACTGTGTTTCAACCAGCTTTTCAGCACAGATTGTCTCAGCTATTTCAAGTGTAGATCATAAAATTCAGAAAACAATTTGCTGTTTCTGTCTTCATACCTTTCTCTACTTTCAAATTCACAATCTCCTAAAGAGCATCACCCCTCCAGATTTTCTCATTTCTATCAATGACAGAATCATTTTACTAACCAGAAACTGGACTTCTCCTACATCCAGTCTCCAAGTTGTTTCTCTTAACTGTTTGCTTCCCATCCTGTCCCCATCTCGGGATGTTACTTCACACCTAAACTCATAGAGCAATGTCTCTTCAGCCTTAGTTGATCTATTGCTAAAATAGTATAAAGCTTTCCAAATACTGTTTTTACGAGTCACTTCCCTGCTAAATGCTTTCAGTAAATCCCTGCTTGGAAAAGATAAAAAGCCTCTGGATAGAGCATTGAAGTTTCTCTACAATTTGGTGGGTGGCTTCTTCTGCTGCTTCTTTCCTCCTCCTCCTCCTCCTCCTCTTCCTCCTCCTCCTCCTCCTCCTTCTCCTCCTTCTTCTTGTTCTTCTTAATTTTTTATTTTTTTAAATTTATTGAATCTTTGGGAGAAAGCCACTCCCACATTGGCTCCATAACACATGGTTCCCTGACTGACTCTTGCTGTAGCAGCCAAGGGGTTGCATCATGATCTCCTTGCACAGCTGAGACTCCTCAGGCTAAGGAATGCCTTCCTTGGGGAACAAGGCAGCAGAACATGGGTTGTTTTTGTTTTTGTTTTTAATGTATATGAGCGCTCTATTTGCATGTTTGCCTGCACTCCAGAAGTGGGCATCAGATCTTATTGTAGATGGTTGGGAGCCACCATGTGGGTGCTGGGAATTGAACTCAGGACCTCTGGAAGAGCAGCCAGTGCCTTTAACTGCTGAGTCTCCATTGGCTTCTGCTTCTTAAACAGAGCATTTGATATTATGTAGAACACAGAATAAGGATGTGAGGGGCTTGTTGTTTCATTAAGTTAATACTAAGAGTCTGTAAACTAGAAAGAGCACCTTTTCCCACAGCTACTCAAACTCGTGAGCAGCTGGTAATTACTGGGAAGTAGGTATTTGCCAGAGAGGAGCTTGCTGTTCCACTGGTATATACCACAGTGGAACAGAACCCAACCCTGTGGAGGTGACTTCATGGACAGTGCTTGGCAAGTTTGGAGTTTGGCTTGGGGCTCCCAGATGCTATCATTTATTGCAGTCTTCTATAAGGAAGTAATGCTGATATTTTTCTAAACATTGATTATTTTGTTCCTTTTAAACTAGAACTTCTCTGGAAAAAGAAGAAAAGTCCAACCCCCTCAAGTAAGTTCTTTTGTCTTCCTTTGGACTTCCAAAATAGATTGATGAGCTTTCTGATTAATAGTAGTGCCCACTCTGGCTGCATTTAGGTCATGCCCTAGCAGACTTTAGGTGAATTGGGGAAGTAGTTTTACTTTTAAGAGCATAGAATGATTCCAACAGGCCAACTAAACATAAAAATCTTTACCTTATTTTTAATAGAATAACATTTAGGTTAGGAAACACTTAAATGTCCTAATAACTTCAGTGTTCTCCCCTTTCCCTATTATGGACACCACTAATTAGCATTATCTAAATAAAAAAGAGGGTGACTTCATGACTGGAGAGATGTCTTGGTGGGCAAAGTACTTACAGCACATTCAAGAGGACCTGAGATCCGACCCAAGCACCTGCATCCAAAGCAGGGTGTAGTGGTGGAGGCCTGTTTCCTCAACACTGGGAGGTAGCAAGTCTTCAGTGTTTGGTTTTTGCTATCGATTATGAGGATCCACAGGACTTCTGTTTTGTTTTTACAAAAGCTTTTACTAGCCTTTCAAAGCACGAAAACTCCATGAGAGCTTTGTCATTAGGAAAGAGAAGCAGGTTAGCATGGCTCTGTGTTTATATATGCATTTGTTCTGTGTTGTTGGGATGGGATCCAGGGCCTCACATGTGCCAGGCAGATGCCCTGCACTGAGCCGTAAGGTTGCAGCCCAGAAGAACTCGCAGCCTTGTTAGTGTATGCCTTTAAATTCTGGCACATTCACCACCCACAGCTGTCAGTCTTAAACATACACTGCTGTGCTGCCGCATGGTTAGGTTCACTTAGCACCTTATCTGCAGTGAGAAACTTCAGTCTCCTTCGGCAATCTGTGTTCGTCTTATTTCCAGCAGAACTATTCCCTGGCTGAACTGGATGAGAAAATTAGTGCCCTCAAACGATCCCTGCTCAGAAAATCAAGAGAAGCAGAATCCATGGCAACTCACCACCTTCCGTGAGAACCGCCTCGTCACAATGCTTTCCTTTAAGATGCATGTGCGTGTAACCTACATATGTTTAACTGTTTGCAGCATATTTATCAATGTAAACTTTTCTGTGAAGTCAAGGTTTATTTTCACATGAGTCTGGCTTGCAGCACACAACCAAGTATTCCAGTGTTTGGAAATGATGTAAACCCTGAAAATAGCACTGTTGGAATTTATTTCCTTCTGTTTTAAAGGAGGCATTTTGGATATTGAAAAACTTAATTTGAAATAACTTCTTTTGGTGATCTACCAGAGATTATTATTTTGATAGTGATATTTAAAAGGACTTTATATTTGTAACATTGAATAACCAGTTTCGTAGTTTATATTAGTATTTTGTACATAGTGGGCAGTTATCAAAAATTTATTGACAAAAAAACTGACAAATGCATGTATATAAACTTTTTTCCCATATGTCTTTCTTACTGTAAATAAACAATTGATCAACTTTATCACTCTGCTGGCTGTGTGGCCTTGAGCAAGTTAATCTCTTTGTGCCCTGATTTGCTGCTCTAAAGGGAAATGACAGGAGAGCCTCCTTCATTGATGGCTGTGAAGAACAGTGAGCAAAATCCTGCTGGTCTGTCCTGAAGGAGTGACGTAGTACACATTAGCATTTAATGTGCGTCCGTCTTTGGACAGCAATAAAGCCATCACAGAGAAGTTTTATCACCACAGCTGGAGACAGCATGTAAAAGATGCAGCTGCAGTTACGTCCAGTAAATACACAGTAGCTGTTTGAGGATTGTTTGGAGGCAGGAATCAGAACTGCCCCTCGGGCCACTTGTAAATGAGGAGAGGTTAGAAGAGAATCAGGAACCTGGAGCTTGACTGGAGGAAGCGTCACCAGCCGTTGGTCTGGCTCACTGGCCTGGCTGTGCTGTCGCCAGCTCACTCTGTCTCCTGCTCTCCCTCTCTGCCCGCCCTTTACTGCGTGTATCACTTACGCAGTTATAAAAGCCGCTACACTTTGGCTTTACCGTGTGAACTGATAACAATAGTTCTGTCTTTATACCCTCAATTTATATTTTGGTTGTGAGCCTAGCCTGTAACGGCTGAGCCATCTCTATAGCCCAGCTTAACTTGTAATCGTCTTTGATTGGCTTTAGTATAGTGTCATCCCAACTCTTAGAACCTCACCTCCAAGAACCACTACTTACTGTTGCGTCTGGAACCTGCTGAGAAAGCCAAAACTAAGGGCCGTGCCGATGGCAGCTAGCGTGGGGAATTCGCCCAGAGGAAGGTCTGGCGATAACTATTCTAGAGCTAGTAGGCTTTCAGCCTTTTGTCCGTTCTTGGGTGCATCACTCACTGAAAAGTGATACCAGGAGTTAGGGAGGCTTATTGCTCCCTTAATCCAAGCTACCCGATGACCATTCCTTTCGGGTTTTTGTTACTTGACAGAGTTTCTCACCCCAACTGTTTCCTCCTAATGGTGGTGTCCTTAAATAGGTGTGGAACGTGGTTAGAAAAAGACTTCTGGGGACAGCAGCAAACCTCCTCCTCAGTCCATCCCAGGTTACACTCTATCAAGTGTTTCCTAAGGGCTTGGCCTTCCCTCACTCCTGGCTGCAGCTGGATATTTACAAACCAGAGTGTCTTGGACCTTGAGACACTCAGGTTTTGAGAAACACCCATGTAGGAAGCCTGCCTCTCCTGCTTCCTTGAAGTAGATCCCGCACCAGACATGCGCTCTGTGGGTGCTTCCAAGTTATGACTAGGAACACTTGGTCTCCACGGTTCAAACTCTGTTTTGTTTTGTTTTAATGTGGGTCACTGTATACCACAGAATAAGGATGTCTGGTTTGATAAGATCTCCAAGCACAAAAATTGCTACACGTGGACCAGGCCTTTAGGGAATGAATGAAGGTTATTGCCACAAAGAAAATGGGCTGGGACCTTTGGCCTTTGTAAAATTTTCAATTTACTGAGAAAAAATTTTCAGTGATATTAACTGAAAATGTTGTATGATAGAGAGACGGCATCTCAGTCCATCGAATAAGATGTTTAGGGGTTACAGATATAAAAATTGATATTTGGGGCCTGGAGAGATGGCTCGGTGGTTAAGAGCTCTTGCTCTGACAGAGGATGGAGTTTGATTCCCAGCAACCACATGGTGGTTCACAGCTATATGTAGTGGCAGTTCCAGGCCATCGGATGCTCTCTTCAGAACTCTCCAGGCACCAGGCATACATGTGGTACACACACACATACTTCCAGCCAAACACACCTAAAACTCATACACATAAAAATAAATCTAAAATTTTGTTTAAAAAAACTGATATTTTATGACTTTAAGTTGGATATCCTTAAAAAGACAAAATTTATTCCAATATTGGTTCTTTGGACTCTTGTGAGATCTATATTGAAAACTTAATGATTTAATTTTTTCATACATCTTTTTGAAACATTTGGATGTTTTCTTTTACCCCAGGAATTAATCAATAGTTATTCTTAACTATGCTAAGACTAACAGTGAAATTAAAGGATAATGCAACAACACAGTGGATGGTGGCCGTTGGAATAGCTTCCACGTTCACATAGCCCAAAGAACATTGTTGTTCAGGAAAGACTGAGTCTGGATAGACCATCTGCCTCCTCCCCATACACCCAGCCCCTGAGCTTTCGGGGAATACATTTAAGGTGTTTGTTTTAAGAATAATAAGTTCTAAAAGGAAACAGGACTTTCGTGACTGAAAGAAATCAGGTCAATTCAAAGGGGGCTCTAAAGATGGTCTTTCTCCAGACTCAGTTTCTTTTTTTGTTTTGTTTTGATTTGTTTTGTTTTCGAGGACAGGGTTTCTCTGTGTAGTTTTGGTGCCTGTCCTGGATCTCGCATTGTAGACCAGGCTGGCCTCGAACTCAACAGAGATCCACTTGGCTCTGCCTTCCGAGTGCTGGGATTAAAGGTGTGTGCCACCACCGCCTGGCCAGACTCAGTTTCTTGACATGGATTTGTCTTACCTCTACTAATGGCACACGATTGGCAGGTAGGTATAGCCAACCGTCATTGCTCTTGTCAAGGATGGATACTTTCAAAACCAAGAAAATAAGAAAAATTGCGCTTACTATGGCTGAACTTTTACTAACATTTCTAATAAAGATTTTAAAACTCTTAATGCTTCTATAAGTTATTCAGAAAATGGCTTTAAATACATCTACTTTTTTAAATCTTAAGAATTCATTAGAACTAGATGGTAAATGATGTTTATTTTTTTCTGATATGTTGACAGCTAAATATATTTTTAAAATCTGAAGATTTCTGTAAAATTCATATGCTTAACATTAAATTTTTAAGTAGTTCCAAAGTAAAAATTATGCCTATGTATATAAGCAAATAACTTTCAAAGATTTTTTTTTAAAGAAATGATTCCAAGAAACTTAAATATGTATGAAATTGCTTCCCTTAACACTCTTCCTCCAGGAAGCTTTATTTGGGAGGAATGAATTTAAAAAAAAAAATTCTCAGATTGCAAAATGTGTACACGTACATGCTTCTTTTAAAGAAAGCGTCTGGCAAACAACTTTCTGTGTGTAAAAAGGACTGTATTCAGCCCTAAAAGGAAAAGAGCAGTCAGCGGATGAAGAAACATATTTCTAAAAGAAGTAACTCTAAGAGACCTCACACAATACAGTTCTAACTACGTGACAGTCTGGGCATGGGCACAGTTACGGAGGAGGCCAAAGGTCAGTGGTCGGCATGCGGGGAGCCGAAGAATCCGGAGTGCGTAGGCAGAGCAGAAGGGTTTAGGCCATCGGAAAGACTAAGACGCTAAAGGGACAGAAGACATCAGTGTACTCTTTCTGAACCCACAGAATGTGCAACAAGAGTGAGCCCTACTGTGAGCTAGCTCTGCCTTCTTGGTGATAGTGACATGTCCATGGAAGTATCAGCCATGTCCTGTGGGCCACCCGGAGGAGCAGGTGAGCAGTGGAGGAGGCCATGCAGGTTCTAGTATCAGATTCTAAATTTTGCTATAAATCTAAACCTTACAAAAATAAGGTCATATGTAAATAGGGGCACTTAAAAAATAACCCATCCATCTTTATAGGACAGAATGCTTCAAATGTCCATAAACTTAAGCTTTTGGTAAGCAGGTCTAGGGTTAATGGCCTTTCCAGGATGGCCTGTGTGCTGCTACCAGTCTCTAAGAAATAGTTTTTTCCAAGCTATCTGGAATTGGGAACCTGAATATTGGTAGAATTTTCTCTGCCAAACAAAGGAAAATGAAGTTAATTTTTTTTTGCCATTCTAGAATTGTTAAATTAGAGGTCTGTTAAAATAGTAAATATTTCAGATATACAGGAAAGCACAAAGGTTTAGATCAGACAAGACATCTTAAACCACCCAGATTTAATAGATACTGCATTTAATAGTCAGATGCATTTGCATTGGGCCAGCCAAGGCTACATGAGATTTCATCTTTAAAAAAAAAAAAATGGCAAAAGATCTAGGCCAAATATAAGCAGCCCAGGGCCTCATACAAGCTATGCAAGCATTTTATATGGTGCCTCGTGCTCTGTTTCCGGTTTGTGTGTGCGTGGAGTCTAGAGTGGGTAGCTTTTCAAGCACTTAGCTTCCAATCTTGGAGAACAAGCCACCCCAGAGATTCATTAGAATGTGATTTTAAAACAGATGTAGATTAACAAGTTACTTGTTACAGATGAAAAAGGACCCACAAACGGCAGGCAGAAAAGTAAAGACCGGCCTAAAATGTGTGTTCACCTTAACTGACAGCTGTTTCCTACATGTTCCCCTTGATTCCAGTGTGTAGACCGTAATAGCTTGGGAATTGTACTTTGAAAGTCACCACGCTGCTGAAGAAAAACTCCAGGCTTCACACAGCAGCCAATTAAATAGCAGCTATTCCCCACTGATTTTTCCCTTCTCAGAGCCCTAATCTTATTTTCAGTAGAAAGATGAGCAGCAGAGGAACTATCATGGCAACTAATAAGTCTGTAAGGAAAAAAAAAAAGAAAAAAAATGCTTGAAAGGTCCCAGTCTCTGACCATGGTTTACATCTACAAAGAAAAATCTGGAAAGGAGGAATTAAAAGTGAGGCATGAATGTGGTGCACAGACATACATGTAGGGAAAGCACTCACACACGTGAATTTTTTTTTTTTAAGAAAAGCAATTCTGATTATGGCCTCTTCCTCAGAATGCCTTACTGTACAGTAGTCACCTTTCCTGTGCTGCTGTGAGATGATAGAGCCTGCATGACAGTGGATGAGGTGAAAGACATTGAGTGGTGACGTGTGTCACCAGGACTCCAGCACGACAGCAGGAGATCTGAAGCCTAAGAGGCCTCCCCTGCAAGTCCGGAGGGAGAAGTGTACAGTGTGAAGAAACTGAGCAAAGATGTTGCACATTCCGGCCTCGTAAATACAAGATTCCATCATGTTACTGCAAGCTTCGGAATTCATTCCCTTCTGGAATTTTCTATGTAACATTTTTGGACAGTGGTTGAGTACAGGCAGACTGAAGTCAATGTGTGAAGGACAATGTGAGTACAGGCAATGTGAAGTCAATGTAAGGGAGACTACACCACATTGATACAAAACAGGTGAAATGTCTGCCCTTATAAGCCTACACTGGTATCTCTTCTATATCCTTGAAAATAGCCCTAGTTGCTTCTTTCTAGAGAACTATTGGAACCTTTTAGAAAGGAGTATGGAGAACATGTTCAAGAAACACAGAAATGAAACCACCCAGAAAAGCTAAACATGAGTGGGTTATAATCTTCTGTTACTGCTGACCTGGCTTAAACACCGAGGTCTGTGAATAGAGGAACCCATGTTGGTTATTTCCCTAGTTACATAGGTCAGCAACACTGTCACTTGAGGACCTGGTTTCTTCCATGTTTCTGCTCTCACATTTAGGCTACTTCACAGTGGTGACATTGATTCCACACTTTCAGGGGTCACGTCCGGATAAAACAGTCTAGAACAGTGGGAAAAGCAATGCTTCCTTTAGTCCTTTTCTTCAACATCCTCCCCACAAATGTGCCACATGCTTTTGTAAACCAATTACCAACAAAGGGGGGCAATATTTCTACAGTTTAACGTAGCTCATTTGAAGTTTTGAGTTGTCCAAAGTTCTCCATCTTTAAAGTAGTTTTTCAGTTTCGTGTGTTGGAGTGTTTTGCCTGGGTGTAGTCTGTGTACCACACACATGCAGTGCCCCTGGAGGCCAGAAGACATTCAGTTCTTAGCACTGGAGGTTGCAGATGGGAACCAGCTATGAGGGAACTCAGTTCCTCTGAAGAGCAGCCAATGCCCTTAACCACTGAGCCATCTCTCCAGACCCTAAATGTTCTCTATTTACAGCTTGAAAAAACCAACCAACCAACCAACCAACCAGATGAAGGCTCGTGGATATGAGTCTTGGTATGAATGGAAAATGAAAATCTGTGTTAAACAGCTAATTTTATTTAGACTGTTTCCATCATAACATACTAATTCTCCTTAATGAGGAGACAAGATTAACAGAAAATACATGTGTCATGTCCCCCAATTATTTTATAAAGCCTATAACTTGGAATTTCACTCCTAGATAAGTTGAAGAATGATGCTGTCTTGAAAAGTTGACCTCCATTGTCATCCCAGCTACCAGCTCCCTGAATGTAGGGACCTTAGATGTGAAGAAATAGTCTTTTCCCAAATTTCCCTGTTGCCTTCTCCTACTAGAAATTGCTGTGTGCTCCATTATTGTGAAAAACCCCTTCTTTGAGGAAGACAAGCTCTAACCCCTCCTCCTAAGGCTCCAGGGATGTGGGAACCCCCTCACCCCCACCAAAGGCTGCATCTGCATCCAGAACATGGCCGTCGGTGAGTCTTCTGGGTATTTCTCCCACTAAAAAACGCAGGTGAGGGAAGGGAATCAGAAATGTATCCAAACAGACACGGACTGCAATAATAACCTGATTGTAAACACAGATGTTGGGGAGCACTTAAGCCGGTACATCATCTAACCAATCAATAACCCTTGTTTCCCCACTATAGCCCATTACTTCCTGGTAACAGGCTTTCGTCCCCCATCCAGATGTGAATGGCCTCTGTGAGGTGGGCCTTACGTCCAGTCAGAAGAAAGTTGGTTCTATCCATTAACTGGGCCACTGTTCACTGGCCGGCACCTCTGACCTAGCACTTCCATCGTGAAACAGGATCCAAGTGAAGCAGGATCCACGGGGCCTTACTTCTCTCCAGCATGCTCAGTACCTACTTCTGGTACTAAAGGAGCTAGCTTGCAGGGAGGGGATACTTAGGGCTGCTCGAGTCCTGTCTTTATTTCTCCAAGTGCAGGAACCAAAGCATGCAACCTCTTCAACAGCAGTGTCTTACCATTCAGTTCTGGGATGCAACCAAGAACAGTGGCAACAGCCGTTACTGTTCTAGGCACCTCTTCGACCTCTGGCTAACTGCTCCTAAGAAGGGAACCCACTCCTAGCACAGAGATTCCCAATTAACCACCTTATGGCTTTTCAGAACACCTGTTTTTAAACTTTTTTGTCCTTTTTGGTGTTTAGAGACGGGGACTAATGCAAACTTTTTCCAGTGCCCTTGGTGGGCATCACCGGTGCCTCCCCCAACTATAAATCTCTCCAGAATTCTCACGGTGGCCCCCGGCCTTTGCACCCCTTTGTGAACTAATTCCCCAATGCTCGCTTCTTCAGATGTGCTCACATAGCTCTAAATCTGCAAGACACTCAAAGAGTAGAGTTGTGCTATCCGGATTGTCAGGACTGGAAAGAAAGTGGGGACAAATGGCTCTCCACGGCGTCTATTAACATACCAACGACATGCTGGCCTCCGGGCTGCCGCACGATTGTAAGTACCTATGGCTCTTCTCACAGTGCTCTCTACCCTAAACTTCTCCAGTTCATGGACTTCCCCAGCCCCAGCTTCTCATCTCTCTCTCTGTGTCTCTCTCTCTCTGTCTCTCTCTCTCTGTCTGTCTCTCTCTCTCTCTCTCTCTCTCTCTCTCTCTCTCTCTCTCTCTCTCTCTTGCCTTCCTCTCTTGATCCCCTCTCTCAGTTTCCTTATCTGTCCTCTCTTTGTCTTCCTCTGTAGCCCCTCACCTGCCTCTCATGGCCTAGTCCAGTCTACTGGTCATGTTCAGCCTACTATTTTCTCTCCCTGCTCTGGACTCTTCCAGATGTCTCTGGCTGTACTCTCCCTCATATCAACAATAAGCCTTCCCCTCAACCACATCTCGGAACAGTCATGTCCTCAGTTTAGATATCTGGTACCAAAACCCTCAGTCTATACACATATATAACAAAACAGTTATACCAAGGATGAGCAGAACAGGGATGCAAAGTCCCCTCATCCTCCCATCATGAAGAGTGGAACTGTGGTGATACTCTTGATGAAGCACTTTGAAAGTCCATTGTCGTCTGTTCCAAGCCAAGTGTCTGATGATCGCATGAAGTCACAGCTAAGGAGATACTAACGTCTAACATAAGCAAGATCTGACAGCATGGGAAGATTTTATCCATTAGTGTCAGCTGTTTCCTCCACAGATCAGTGTTGGATACGGTGGCATGGATAAGTGACACTACCTTAGCTTTCCACAGCCCTCAAGTCACTCTCTTTCTGAGCCTCTCTACTTCCAACACTCTGGAGCTCTTGCACGGGCTTCTTTGCATTTCTCCACCCCCGAGGAACTCAGGGCTGACCTGGGCTGCTTGGCCTTGCCCAGGGCCAACGGGGACACGAGGCACCACTCACCCCTGCTGCACTGCTCTCCGCCAGCTCCCTAGGTCAGAGGCTCTGGGTGGGCACGTGGCTGCAGCTGCAGCTGCGGCCTCGCCACACCTGGCTGCTGTGGGAGGCCCAGACTAGGCAAACTATCTCTGCCCCTAACCTAACTCTTGTAGGAGAGAAAAGCGTCCTGCCTAGACTGAAGGGTGACAGCCCACCCCTGGGACAGCTTGCTTTTCTGTACCTGAATTGTTTCATCAGAGATGCCTGTTCCTCTGGCATTAAAGCCTTCCAGAAGTTTCCTAGCATAGAATTTGACTTCTTGTCCCCTTTTTTCCCTCATAACTTTGCCACATTTGTTCCCAAGTAACCCAGACAGATCTCTTCTTTCTCTGCTTCGCTTTTCTCTCATCTCCTCCAGGTGGCTCTCCACCCGCCCCCACAGACACTCTTTACATATCCTGTCCCACCAAGGGCTCAGCTGCCGTGGGATGTCTTTCTGTATGCTGTGAATATGTGTTGTTCTCGTTGGTTGACAAATAAAGCTGTTTGGCCAATGGCGACACAGAATAAGGTTAGGTGGGACATTCAAACTGAAGATGGAGATGAAGAAGTGAGGAGAGACGCCAGCCTGCTGCCCAAGGAGCAACAAGATGCCAGCAGACCAGTAATGCCAGGGCCACGTGGCAACATATAGATTAATAGAAATGGGCTAATTTAAAGTGAAAGAGCTAGCCAGCAAAAAGCCTGAGCCCTAGGCCATCCAGTTTGTAATTAATATAAACCTCTGGGTGATTATTTTATAAGCGGCTGTAAGAGCTCGGGCGGGAGAGATTCGTCCGGACCGTGGGGCTAGGCGGGACCGAGAAACCTCCCCCTACACTCCGCGAAGCTGCCAACGCTGCATGGCAGTCTTGAGGTCCTTGCTGGATTCAGTTCCTTGTTCAATCTTGGGCGAACACTGCCTTTTTAGACCCTGTGACCTGAGTGTCGCACACTGCTTCCCCCAGACTTCACCCAGAAGTAGCATCTATTCTTCCTCGATTGCACACCAGTCCCTCATACACATGGGAACCTGCCCTGGTGAGGACCAAGCATCTCTAATGGCCATCGGAGCCAGTGCACCAGGAACTGACTCCTCTTGTACCACCTCAGGTGATGCAGCTGTGTCTCAGGGACTGATGTATGGTTATATTGCTCAGTTTCTCTGCTCCTACACTACCCAAACGGATCCCATTTGCCTCCATATCTCACTGCCTACTCACAAGCCAGATGTGGGGAATCTTTCATGGCTTGTTTACAGTTTCCCCCCCCCCAATTCCAGGAATTCCAGTGTTGAATATTCTATAAGTACTGTGGTCTCTCACACAGGACCATTGGTAAGACCCCCAATTGCATGTTGGACCATGGGTCTTCCCTTTCTCTGTATCAAAGTTCAGACTTTATGGGTATCCTTTGTTGAAGGGGCCTCACCTCTTCCTCATTTCTACCTGATGCCTGTGGGTCCCAGGTTTAAGGGTCCCAGAAGGGGCTCTGTATTATCGGTCTACTCTAGGCTGTCTTCCCCTTTTGATTCCCATCCTTAAAAATAATGACAGGCCAACATCTCCATTTCTCTTTTTGGTCTAATTTGCTGCCTGAGTTGGGGGCAACACTGAGGACACCAACCTCACCCCGCTTTCTGTGGTAATTCCTTCCTCACACTTGCAATCTTTTTCCAAGATGCCACCTTGACATCAGGTAGATTTTCTAATACTCAGCAGTGCCTGGGTGGCCTCCCCAGCTGCTTGCTGACACCTCTGCTCCTGATGTGCTATATCCAGGGCTTATAATTTCATCTCCAGATGTTGAGTAGTTCTTAGAACATTTCCACACTTCCTGGGCAGTCTCCACTCGTCAGGCAGTTCTGCTCCTCTATACCACCGGGAAGAAGACTGCCATCCTGGGATTTCTCCCCGCAACAGTCCCTGCTCCATTGACCTCACCCTAGTCACACGTCTCATAAATTTCTGCACCGTCCATCTCTCTGCCACTACCCCAACAAGTCTTACAGGAAAAAGCCACCACGTCAAAATGTCCTTTGCGAAAACCATCTCCTTGTGCAACATTGCTTCAACTGTTAGTCTCATTCCTTGTCTCATGGACACCACTGCTCTTCCCAAACTCATTCTCAGTTTTGTTATATCCTGCTGACTACAACAACTGTTGCTAAAATTCCTTTCCAGGGAGAAACATAAGCAATATCTAGCCCTTCTTCTTAGGTCTTAACAACAAACCAATGCATGATTCCAGCAAAGTTCACTCTGGGGAACAAGTGAGTTTATTGAGCTTAATTATAGAGCAGAGGTGAGGGGTTACTGTCTTAGTTAGGGTTTCTATTGCAGTGAAGAGACCATGACCAAGGCAACTCTTATAAAGGAAAACATTTAATTGGGGCTGGCTTATAGTTCAGAGGTGTAGGCCGTTATTTTCATGATGGCGTGCAGACAGACATGGTGCTGGAGGAGCTGAGAGTTCTACATCTGGATCTGCAGGCAGCAGAAGCAACTGTTTCCCACACGGGGTGTTGCTTGAGCATGTGAGACCTCAAAGCCCACCTGCACAGTGACACACTTCCTCCAACAGGGCCACACCTGCTCCAACAAGGCCACACCTCCCTATGGGCCAAGCATTCAAACACATGGGTCTATGGGGCGGGGGGACGTAACTATTCAAACCACCATAGTTACTTACAGGAATGTGGGTGATCCTCTCCCAGAAAGCATTTATCCAGCAAGGACAAAAGCTTCCCCATAGTCACATAAATGAGCCTCCACCCCCCAGGCATATATACTCTAGTCCCTCCTGGTTCACATGTACATACAATAAGGCAGGATTGTATACAACAGGTGGTATGGATACCCAGGTGGGGGTCTTGTGAGCTCCCACCCCTCCATGAGTGAGGGTGAACGTCAACAAGGCCATCTGTGACAGCCCTTTTGCAAAGGACTGAAGCTCAGCTCCCCAAGATGGTGGGTGATTGAGTCAGAGGACAGTTATGCACCATCCACGGAACTCAGCAGGCATCCCCTAGCTCTGGACACGTGTGTGACTTTTAACTCTCAGTGAATTCAGAAAAAGCCCATGGCCAAAGTAAAAATAACCACATTTCCTGAATTGGACGCTCAAAGGTGCATTTGAGAAAAATCACTAGCAGGGGCTTTATGTAGAACAACAAAGGTCCTCCCATTTTCCTTGATGTTAGTGGGGGAAAGTAAAGAAATGTTTCAAGCCCATCAGACTCTACCATCTTTCAGAAGCTATGGACGGGTGAGATGCCAACAAAGCATGAGGTTCAAAGAAAAGGTATCGTCTCATCTAACTAAAACTAGATGGAAGGAAGGAAAGCTTCCTTAACCAAAGAACCGGGACAGGTCCTTTCTCTTCGAGAACACTGATTTAAGTGGAGGTGATAGAGAACACAAAATTTACATCTCCTGCCCAGGCTAGACTCCTATATCCAGCAGCCCCACCCTACTGCCAAAGAAGGTGGAGTCATATCCAACTTAGCTCTGTGGTGATACATTGTGGCCCCTAAAAACTTTGCCTGAGGATCAGAGGACAGAGCCAGCCACTAGATTAGACATAGAGGTCAGGCAGTGGTGGCACACACACTTAATCCTATCACTCAGGAGGCAGAGATCTGTCTGGATCTCTGTGAGTTCAAGGCCACACTGGAAACAGCCAGGCAGTGGTGGCACACACCTTTAATCCCAGTACTATGAAGCACACATGCCTTTAATTCCAGGAAGTGATGTCTGGGCAGAAAAAGGTATATAAGGCATGAGGAAATAGGAACTCACTCTCTTTAGGCTGAGGATTTCATAAAGGTAAGAACTAGTGGCTGGCTATTCTGCTTCTCTGATCTTTCAGCTTTCACTCTGATATCTGGCTCTGGATTTTTTATTGAAAGACCATCTGAGATTTGAACAACAGACTTCCGATCCCCACCCCTACCCACCTCACCCCCATGACCACTGGGGTCTACTCCAGTCACCTTTCCCACCTCAGTATCTCACACTTCCCTTTCTCAACCTGTGGGTCAAGACCCATGGTGGGGGGTGGGCATTGTACAACTCTTTCACGGGGGTCTCCTAAGACCATTGGAAAACAGGTATTTATATTACAGTTTATAACAGTAGCAAAATTACAGTTATGAAGTAGAAATGAAAATAATTTTATGGTTGGGGGTCACCACATGAGGAATATATTTAGGGTCGCAGCATCAGGAAGGTTGAGAACCAATGCTTTATAGGTTTTTGCATCAAATGACCTTGGGACCACCGTTAGCTCCTGTCTTTCGTATACCACATTCATTTTGGTCAAAAAATGTTACCTACACTTTCAAAATAAATCCAAACTTTGACCGGCTCTCATCGCCGCTTCACTGCTACAACTCAGTTGCGAGCCACTGTCCTGCCGGCTCCCTTGGAGCTGGTACTCCAACCTGTACCGTAGCATCCCAGCTTCTTCGTTCTTTCTGCTTCGTTCTATTCTCAAGACAGCAGTCAAGAGTGCTCCTTCACAACCGGAGTTGGTGCACAAACTTCTTTGCTGAAAATCCTACAATGCATTCTCAATTCACGCAGCAGAAGTAACCAAGCCCTTCCGAGACCCACAGGGCCCTATAAGGTCTGCCCCCTCAGAGCCCCCCTTCCAACAGTCTTCCCTCCACTCCCGGGCCCCAGCCCTCACCACCCGAACAGACATTCTCCTACATGACTGTCCTGTATCCCCTTTATATCTTGGCTCACATCATACTCTCAGTGGAGTAAGGTTGTCAGAAAAAACACTTGGCACTAGTGACATGAGAATTTCAGATAAGTAATGAATAGCTTCCCAGTATTCAGTGTTTATCTGAAACTCACATGTAACTAGATGGCTGTGGCTTTGTTTTTCCTATTTGTTTCAAAATCTTATCCTACAATGGACTCTACCCTGACACAGGTGTGCTCTGCCTTCCCTCCCAGCCCCATGGGCCAGATTCCTCTCACCTGTCTCTGTCTCTCTGTGTCTCTGTCTCTGTGTCTCTGTCTGTCTCTCTCTCTGTCTCTCTGTCTCTGTCTCTCTGTCTCTGTCTCTGTCTCTCTCTCTCTCTCTCTCACACACACACACACACACACACACACACACACACATTTTGTTTTAATCTGCTAATCTTTCATACCATGCTTGTTACCAGACTCGCCATGAAAGCCATCTTCCTCAAAGCCCTTCCAGCACAAAAAGCAAGATTTAATTTGTGGTTAAAGAGTCTTCTTTGTCAGAATATTTCTTTTCTACTGCTTTCAAGAGTTAGAAAGTTTTATTAAAAATATATAGGGAAATAGAAGCACTTCTGTATTTTTCGCATTTTTACCACTTTTACACATTTTCATTCTGCTTTTCACAAAGCCGTTTTACCAACCACTAATTTTTACACGTTAAATATATGTGCACTTATGTGAATACAGTTGCTTGCCATCAGCTGTTGTTTATCTTTCCCCAAGCACATTATCCTCATGGCTTACAAAGCAGAGAATTCCAATAAAAGAGAAAATACTATGTCAAAACCAAAAGATATTTAAACACACAGACTGGATTTTTCAATGTGATTCTTTGGCTAGTAGCTAAATGCAGATATATATTAGATATAAATGTGTATGTATGTATATATATATATATATATATATATATATATATATATATTAGATTTAAAGTTCATGAATGGACTTGTTCCTAAAGCAGCAAGAAGACCATCTGGCTGAATTCAGTGCAGGCTCTAGAAAATGCAACCATGCCGTGCTTCGCTTCCTCATTCAACCCAGTTCATTGTTCAGATGGCACATGTGGAGTGCACTGTCGGCCTCTGGAAATGGAAGAGTGTCGCACAGGTCCTTGAGAGGGAGGAAGGACCTAGGTCCAAAGGGTTTTATAAATAGGGTTAAGGGGTCAGTGGAAGGGGCCAGAGTACTGTCCAGCAGACTTGTGCATTTGCAAGCTCCCGCTGGCTACTGGCTACCAGGCAGAGAATTGATGAAAATATTTGGTACATAAATTTGATTAAAAGGTGGTTATGACAGAACAGGTCTTCACCTTTAACCTCTAAATCTCAGAGCATCCATTTTAGAAAAAGATCCCTTTGAAGAAACCACAATGAGTATATTTGAAATACCTTCTTGTAATCTGCTTAAATACCGTTTTAAAAGTAGCTATACTGAAAATGTAAATTTTTATTTAATTCTGAATTTTTATAATGGACAAATGATTTAATAAAATATAGAAAGGGGAATAAAGACCTGGCTGGAGCTAATAGCTTTGTATACAAACTCTGGTGGACTTCTCATGCATTTCCTCATCAGATGTGTGCCTTCAATAAGCAAAGAGGTTACGGTCTCTGCGTTATCCCTGTTTGCAGAGAATGGCCCTCAGACTTCAGGGTGAGGAGTACAAAAGGCAGGGTGACTTTGCCTGACTTGTCCTCTCTCAGGTCGGTATTCTTGCCTCTACAGGGAGAGGGAAATATATTTACAGTGGGTCTACACTGTGTGTAGGCTGAGGTGGTCTTCAATAAAAACAGAAGAAGAAAGGGGTAATTGGTAAATTAAAATTATGAAAAGTACCTCTTTTTATATGTGCGATATTGCAGTTGGCATCTCAAATGAAGTGATACAGAGATCATTAAACTTGAATTTTTTTTAACACATCACAAGTACAACCACATCACAATTTCTAGCAAGCCACATAATTCAAAAGATGCCCTTCTTGGTGAGGTACTAACGTAAAAGAAAGAATGCTACAGGAAAGACAACCCACTATGAATGTACTGATACAACCCCTCACATGCCTGGTATCTGGCATTGGCTGGTGAGGCTTAATCAGATCTATCTCTAAAAGCGGGTCAGCAGATCTCTGCCCCCAACTCTGGAATGGAGTCTCTCTTTGGAAGCAGATCTACCCATATTACTGTCACGCCTCTGCTGTGACATGGGCAGATTCAGGCTGGCTGGGCAGCTAATAGGCTGTCACTCATAGCGTGAGCCCTGATAGAATGAGAAATGTCTCTTCCCCCAGTAATGCCTTAGTCCTGGGAGAAACCTTGGCTTGACTCGGCAGAGTCACGACGCACATACTTCCTTAACTTGCTAACCACCCACTACAAACTCCAGAGAGTGGAACACGGAACCAGTGACTTTGACAGGGATGGGGTGGAGGAGAACACGGGCTCAGCACAGCCTGCCTCAACAAGGATGTCTGCAAGGGCAGGAAGTACATGAAACTTAATAAAGAGGCTAGGGGCTACATGCCTGACAGACCCCAGTGCTGTGTTTACAGTCAATGCTCAATGTTCTTTACTTAAGTAAAGAATTGAATATATGAGAAGCAGGACTTAGGGATACTCCCTAAGCTAATGCTTGTTGAACAAAAATTTCACAGTCAAAAAGTCCCTCAGTTGAGCAAAGTGCTAGTGAAGGTTACCTAGATCTTTCTGTGGTTCATGACTGTGGACTGTGAGCTGTAGGCGAGCTTTTACTTTCCAAAAATGAATGGATATGTTTGTGCTTCCTTCTATATTATGATAGCAAAGAAAGGAAGAGAGAGAATGAGTGGGAATGGGCATGACCAACACCGAGTAATTGAATTAGTCCTTGTGTGCCTTCTTGGAGATCTGTATACGGTTCTGCTCAGGCAGGCAGCTTAATTGTAAGATAGACAACTTTGTCCTGAGGTCGCCCTTATTCTTGACTTTTTCTCAGTGTTGGTGATAGAACTCAGGGCCCCGCAATGCTGGACAAGTCCTCTGTCGTTGAGCTACATCTTAGTCAAGGTAGCTGTCACTGGGGGAAAAAAAAAAGATATGATTTTTGCTGAGAGACTCAAAGTCTATTTGGCATTAGTGATCTGGCAATGCTAACCCAGCTAACCAGCAGACAGTACTCTCAGTGAAAGCAGAGGAGAGACATCGCTGCCTCCTGGAGCACTTGGCAGAAAATAAAAGCACTGGCTGCCTTGCAGCTGGGTGATTTTTGCATACTGGACACAGGTCTTGACCGGCATCCTCTCAATACCTCTTTCATTGCAGTCCTGCTATTAGCGTTCAGAATGCCCTACGGTGGTGAAAACCACTTTTCTTTAAGCTGTTCCATTTTAAAATGACTAGAGAGCTTTGAGTTGAAAAGTTCACACACACACACACACACACACACACACACACACACACGCACACACACGCACGCACGCACGCACGCACGCACATACCTATCATGCGCACATACCCCTTGTCTAATGGGATGTAACAAGCTCACCCTGTTAGACAGTCAGCGCCCATTATTCAAACACCCAGCTGCCCTCTTTCACACCTGGAATGGACTATGCAATAAACCTATTTGATCTTTTCTTTATTGTCTGCTTCAGGAATGTATGCAAGCTTTTCTTCTTTGCTATAGTAACAGGTTTCTTCTTTGCAGTGTAGGAAGTGATTCACCTCTAGGAGGCTAATTTCTTATAGTTGAGTGCAGGATCTTAATAAATAAACCCAAAAGTGAAGTGCCGTTCTGAACAGCCCTCACACCAGCAGGGAGAATCTGTGAATGAGGAACCATGGAAGACTATTCACCACACACCCATTTACTCCAAAATATTATTTGGATCAGCACTGGATATTTTGAAATAAATTATAAGTGATTCTTCTTTCTGTATTAATTAAGAACTTACACTACTCCTCAAGTGTTTTAACTCCCCCAGTGCCAAGCTTAAGTCCTCTGGATTAATCCTGATGTATGAAGAGCTTTGAAAACATAACAATTGCAGGCAACAACCCTGGGTGATTAAGAAATCAAGATGTGTGCAGGTGCTGAGAGAAAGAACACACACAGAAAAAGGCAACAAGAAGAAGTCACAAAGACTGCCCAGGCATCCTCAGAACAAACTCCAACTTAAAGCTCAGAATAGCACACATTTCTATTGATCTCACCTTCAGATTTATTAGATTAAATTTGTGTATGTGTGTGTGTGTGTGTGTGTGTGTGTTCACATATATGTGTGGGTACACACTGTGTATGCATGTGGATGTCAGAAGAGGATGCCAGGTGTCCTCCTCCATCACTCTCTCCATATTCTTTTGAGGTAGAGTCTCTCCTTGAGTCTGGGAATCATGCTTTCATAGCTAGGCTAGAAGTCAGCAAGTCTCGGTGACCCTCTTTTCTACCTCCTTCCGAGCTAGGATAACAGATGTATACAGGATGCCCAGCTTGTTACGTGCTTGCCGATACCCAAACTCTGATCCTCATGATTGTTCAGGAAGTACTCTTAACCCATCTTTTCAGTCCCACATCTCACTATCAGCAGCAAGTTTGGAAGATAGAGTACAGGAAGAACATGAAAGAAAATTTCCCTTAACGGGGAGCTGAGCAAGGAGAGGGTACCAAAGTCACCAGGAAACAAGATATAATAGTGATAAAAGATGCAAGTGGAAAGAAAATCATTTTTCTGTGGTCATTTTATACGGTAGATTTACAGAATTAATAAACTGATCAAAGAATCTTTTGTCCAGGCTGGTGACATCTGAGGGTGCCTGTCAGGTATCAGTGTATACAACCTCTTTCAGCTTAATGAGTGAGCGACCAAATCATTCTTCCTATGCCAACCCATTCTCTCTCTCTCTCTCTCTCTCTCTCTCTCTCTCTCTCTCTCTCTCTCTCTCTCTCTCTCTCTCTCTTTCTCTCTGAATTACAAGCCTGTCCCCTCATGCATATGTTCACCTCAGCTTGGAAACAAATGTTTTCATCGATAGCCATTCTAGAAGGATAGCCACTGGGATTTTCAGCCCAGTTCCTGGTAGTCAGGGGTTCTTTGATGGAGAGGGACAACCAATAGGCAGTGATGTTGAAGCATCTAAATAGAAACAGAAAATGGGAACTGGAAATGTGAGTCACAGAGCTTTCCAGCCATGATTGTCAAACCAGTTGAGATGTTGGAACAGTATTTGGAACAGAAGTGAAATTTCACTTCTCTGCAAGAAGGACACCCTCTAGGGAAAAAAATGTTTCAGGTTTTGCTTCCCTTTACCCCAAATGAAAATTTTCTTCATTGATGTCTTAAAAAATATTTTTATTGAGATGGGTGTTGGTGGTGCATGCCTTTAATCCCAGCACTCAGGTGGCATGGCAGGCAGATCTCTGAGAGTTCAAGGCCAGCCTGGGCTACAGAGTGAGTTTCCAGACAGACAAGGCTGTTACACAGATAAATCCTGTCTCAAAGAAAAATGTTTTTATTAATTCTTTGGGAATTTTATAAATGTATTTTGATCAAATTCACCCCCAAATCCTCTTCTCAATGTCTTGGATCCACCCCCACCCCCAAACTCTGGTGGGTTTTGGGGGGGTAGCAATAAATAGTTTTATGAGACTTTATTGACAAATGTCCAGTGAAAAGCTAAACAGTGTTTCTTTTGGTTTCATTTACGTCAAGCCTCTGCCCACAGATTCAGTGCTAACTTCTTACAATGTAATGCACACTCATTTCTCCTGCAGTGAAGTGCTCACTCACTTCCTCTAAACATGACGGAGCAATTAGGGTTTTCAGTCAGAGTTCTAGAGTGGCAACAAACACCGGGCAATTTCATGAAATAGTTTTCCTAGGAAAGAACCAACCATTTCCAAATAATCCCCTTTGTCAACTTCCAATTAAGCTATACTGTGCCATTGACAAAATATTCATCATATCCAGGACACAAAGTATTGTTTCAAACCTATTATGTACAAATCATATAATTTTTCAAGGTTAATGAGTCTAATTTACTCATCTTTGGTTAGGAAGGGTGATATATGATGAAAAAATCATAAGGGTTCCCCCTTTTTATTTATGCTGTTGATTCATCCACATTTGTTTGGCTTTCATGTCCATGTAATTGATTTGTATAATTTTGTCCAAAGCAGATGGGCAACTGCACACGACCACTTGCAAATCATTTAGATTATTATTGTACTAATGTTTATTCAAGGCCAAATGGAGAGAACACAAAAGGTGTGATGTTCAACTTAGCATAACAATATCATGAAAAATCTATTTGGTTTCAGCAGCAAAATAGATTCTCACTACCAATTTGTTTCATAAGTGCAGGTGAATTGCTTCTGTCCATGTGGTTGGACTAGCTGCTGAAATTAATTATGGCATCATTTTCTAGTTCCACAATACAATACAAACTCTCTAAGAGGATAATAAAAGAAGAGACATATTCAATACGGATATTAAGTTTTATGATGCAGACTTATACCTCTTCTACTTTTGAACTAGATAATAAAAAGTACAATTATGTCTTAAAAATATATATATATATATATATATATATATATATATATAAATTTGATGATCCAGAAAGCCATAATCCACTCAAATACTTCTCTGCCAGCATTGTCTCTGATATTTTTCAATGAACAACTTCTTTTAGTAGTACATGTCTCATGCTCGTATAGTCTTATTTGAGATCATTACATCACAGGAATCCCACAATATCTATAAAACATTTTTCAGCTTCCTTTCCTGAGCATTTACTTTACAAATTAACATTTCATTGTATGTTTAGACGTAAGATTTGCATAGGCAAGAACAAGTTTTAGGGTCACTACTTATTAGGTAAATAGCTTATTTTAAAATATGCTTTCAGTAGCTAATTAGAAGTGTTTCCCCTCAAATCCAGATCAGTTAAAATGCTTCATAAAAGCTGGAAGGGTATTTTAATAATTGTCCCAAAGTGCTAAGGAACCATTTAGTCTATGAAGTCACAAAGACACTGGTGATGCCTATACACATAAGCCCAGCTCATCAATGATACATTTCAACAATTGAGGGGAAAGGCAAGTTAATCATTTGCTAAAGATCATTTTGGCAGAGATATGTTAGAATATCATCGACCATTATTTTCATTTTTGGATCTGAGTAAAAATGTCCTGTGGTGGCTTGAATGAGGAATGTCCCCCATCGGCTCTGGTATTTGAACACTTGGTTCCTAGTTGGTGGCACTGTTTGGGAAGGATCAGGCAGTGTAGCCTTGACACAGGAAGTAATTCAGTCAGGGGTGAGCTTTGAAATTGTATAGCCTCCTTCTGCTTCCAGCTTGCTCTCTCAGCTTCATGCTGTGGTGGTGGATCTCTCAGTTTCCTGCCATACCTACCGGCCATGATGAACTCCAATTCTTCTGGAATTGTAAGCCAAAATAAACTCTCTCTCTCTTTTTTTTTAATATATATATTTGGTCATGGTATTTTATCACAGCAGGAGAAAAGTAACTAATAAACTACACTTCCCAGACTCCTTTGCAGTTAAACAGGAGCCTCAAACCTGAGCGAGAGCCAATGGGAAGTGGTAAAAGGCAAGGTGTTGAGCATTCCCTAGCCTAACCGCAATCCTGCTAACCCAACTTTACATAGGGAAACGTATCTACTCTTAAAATAAAGCACATTTTAAGTAATTTAAGCTGGGATCCTCTAGAGTAGAAAACTTTGGAATCCTTGAAGGGCAAAAGTTCATTAGGAAGTCTAACAAAAATTATGAGCAAAACATATTTGGAGAGCCCTGTCCCTAAAAGACTCTGTGTCTTACCCACTGAAAGGTCTACTTGGAAAACATCCATTTATTTCTGACAACAGGGACAAAGACACACTTATAATAACAGAGGGAGGTTTAAAAATCCTCACCATAGCCGGGCAGTGGTGGCGCACACCTTTAATCCCAGCACTCGGGAGGCAGAGCCAGGCGGATCTCTGTGAGTTTGAGGCCAGCCTGGGCTACCAAGTGAGTCCCAGGAAAGGCGCAAAGCTACACAGAGAAACCCTGTCTCGAAAAACCAAAAAAAAAAAAAAAAAATCCTCACCATATGTAATGTCTCCTCTTTCCTCTTGATGATTGTGAAGGTCAGTCTCCAATGCCTCCAGTTTCCCATTCCAAATGTTGCTGTTCTTTGAGCTGCGCTGTTGATACCAATGGCCAAGGTGATATAACTGAATCGGGAACAGATCAGGACATCCCCCAAACTGCATTTTTATATAAAACACCTAAATTAGGGTTTTCTTACTGTGATATCCCCTAGACAAAAACTACTTCAGTTATTTTTTTCTATTCATTTATTGAAAATGAGTAGAAATTTATTTCATATACATTACTTCAATCTATTCATTTCATCAAGTATTATTTATCCCCTTCTCACAAATACCTATTACTAGACTCTTTCTTCAAGTGAAGGACTGTTTAGCTTTACAGAAATGTAAGTGAGCCCATGCTTTGCACATATTAGTATTTCTAAGAGTGCAATTGAAAAGGCTAGTTTTTATAAGGATGGTTAGGAAGTTATACCACTCGTTCAAAGTTATGCTTTAAGTCATATATTTTAATATAAAGGTTGTTTTATTTTCCTCTATTTATGAATTACCCCCTTTGAAACATTTTTCTCATATATTTAATATATCCAAATCCTTTGCTTAGAAAAAGGCATTGCCACCTTTTTCAATTTTCCCATAAGCTTCATAAACAATTTCATCTTACAAAATGCTAGCACTACAATGTAATATTAGCCCTGCAATGAAACCCCATATGTATCTTAATCCTTTTCTCTTAAGTGAATAATTATTTGGTTAAAGAATAGTCTGTTTTGTAGCAGGATTTAAATGCTATGGTCTTTAATGCCACATGATAACCTCAGAAAGTGAATGAGCTTGTCACTGGGGCATATAATCCTCTAGGCAAAAAAAAAAAAAAAAAAAAAAAAAAAGAAAGAAGAAGAAGAAAATGTGTTAAGACATAATTAAATACTTACTTTTGGGGGAAATATAGGGAAAGAAATTCATCTTTTGTCAAACACACTTTTGTTAACCCAGAATGTGCCAGAGTTGCTGCCCTGTCTAAACTGGCCTATTCCTTAGCTATTTAAGTACCAAGAATGCCTGCTCATTGTTCACAACTAGTTTCCGCTTGTGGGACAAAACAGCTAGTTGGAGAGTCAGCCTCGGTCAGTGTCTATTTAGGGCAAAATGTCAAAAAAGAATGTCCTGCATTTGGGGCTTGACAATAATGGACATGGCTAAATCTGAAAATTCACAAAAGCAAGCGAACAGCTTTTTAAATTCTGAAGAACATTAGAGTCTAGTGTCCTTTTTGTCCGGAGCATTGTGGCTTAACCCTCTGAAAAGGCCACCTGTGGGCAACCATTTTGTGATTGTATTAAATGCATAAAAGAACACTTTCCAAAATAACCTGGCATTATTATTCACTTATTTTATAGTAAATCTGCATTCAAAACCTGCATTAAATCTGAGGCTTCATTCTTGAGTGAAATTTAAAGCTGTAAGTTTGATATAAATGCATACTCAACAGCAGATGCATGATTTTATGGTCAAATGTATAATATTTAAAATGGGTTCAAGTAAACCTTCGACACAGCAATTAGACCGTGTGTTGGGTAAAGAGAACCAGTTGGGAGTGGTGTAGAGTATACAGGGAATCCCGGAGGCAATGACACAAAATTGATAGCATGTAATTATTAGACCGACACGGAGAGACATAAGGCAGTTAGAGAAAATGACTGTTGTCTATTAAAAGAATCTGATACCCTCAGCAATCCTAGATGCATTATTTTCTCAGTTCAACATCCCCACGTTAGTGAATAAGAGGAAAACTGTGTTTGAGGTCCACGGGCTTTGCAATCACTCATGCTAACGATCTTTCCCCTAAACATAGCACAGAGGCGAATGTGAAGCCTTCCTGATGGAAAATGGAAGCTGATGGTGCAGGTGGCATCTGTGAAGATACAGGAAGAGTGTCCTGAAACCAGAAGAGAAACTTGCCGACCAGGAGTCCCCATGCTGCAGAAAGACCATTTGCTGTGGCCCTTTCTCACACGTGTTTAAGAGGATGCCCTCGACATCAAATGTGATAACAATTGTTCTACACTCCATGAATGTATGATTTGTTCTTTGGTCCTACTGGTAGTTCTGTGGCTACTATAAAAAACTTTGGACATTTGTTCTATGTTCCATACGTTTAGGTAGCACACAGCCTGAGGAGTTGATGCATTTTCTCTTTCCCTTTCTTTCTTTCTTTCTTTCTTTCTTTCTTTCTTTCTTTCTTTCTTTCTTTCTTTCTTTCTTTCTTTCTCTTTCTTCCTTTCTCTCTCTCTTTCTTTCTTAATCTGGAAAACAAAATGACTTTCAAAATATTTTTTAAAGAGTTTAAAATATTTTACTTTAAAAATACTTTTATTTATTAGGACACACACACACACACACACACACACACACACACACGTACAGATTTGTTTCACATAGTGCAGATTGGCCTTGAGCTCACTCTGTTGTAGATGCTGGCTTTGAACTTGTGTTTTTACTGTCTTAGTCTTCCCAAGTACTGGGATGACAGGTGTGTGCCTCCAGACCCAGCTTCCAACATATTTTAGAGATAGTAATCAAGATTGTTCCTAAGTCTCTTTAAATGCTTTTCAGTTCGACTTCATTCTAATTAACTTATATCTCTTTTCCCTCAAGGTAATCACTTCAGTTATTTAAAGTTTGCTCTGCTTCAGTGGCTCGAGTGGACTGGACAGGATGAGGGACTACAGAATCACAGAAATGGAACTTCTTTGTAACCCAGGTAGCTCACACGTTCCCCTTTACTCACAGTTATTATTTTGGGGGGAGTATTATTATCATTATATTTTTATTATTTAAATCAATTTTGAAACTTGAAAATATTTTGTTCATCTTCTTCCCCTCCCCAAGTCCTCCCAGATCCTCTCCCACTCCTTGCCTACCCAACTTTAAGTTCTTTCTAAAACAGCAAACAAAAACCCAATGCCACAACAAACTGCCCCCAACGAAGAAAACAAAATAAAGCCACATTAAAAAACAAAACAACCAAACAGTTGCTTCTTTTATACATTTTCTTAATCAGTAAAGATTAAAATCCATGTTATAGTAAAAGTGAACTTTCCCTTTGAGGAAGCGGGGAGGGAGAGTGCTTTCTTCTTCTAAAGTGGAGGAGACTAAGAAAAAAGAAATTTCCAAGATGTTAACTAGGCTAACATTCCATTGTTGACACATAGACAGTATTTTTCCACAACTCACCAATTCTTCAACAAGCTTCTTAACTAACAGAACTTCAAATATAAACTCGGAATATTTATTCAATGATTGTTCTTTTGTTTACAAATCTTTGAGAATTTCATGGATGAGGATTGTACTCGCATCATTTTTACCCTTCTGTCTCCTCCCTGCAACTGTGTCTGTGTCCTGCCCCACCCCCAACCAATTCCTTTTCAAATCCACACCTGCAACTGAAAAATGAGGCTTTCTTCTTCTTTTTTTTAGTATCTTTCCAGGTAGATATAAAGGAAGAATCCCCCTACCCCACACTGGCAAATAAACATACTGAACTCTACATCTTTGACTTTGCATTATTAAAGAAAACTTTACCTCTTCTACATCTACCAACACCCCTGGTTTTCTAGAACATCCATTTGTTTTTCTCAGTGTCAGACTGTACCACAGCATCAAAACATAAGCACACAGAGGGATATCACAGAACGCACATGTTCAAGAACCAAGAGGGCATGGCAAATGAGAAAATCCAGGGTTTTTCTGAGCGGGGAACTATGAATGTATGCAAACATCATTGCCACACACCTGGAAGCTCCAGATATGGCCATTATCAGCCAACTTAATGTTTTCGTGTCTTGAACTAGCCAGATGGCTCAGCTGTTACATGCTCTGGCAGAGGACCTGAGCTCCACTCTCCAGCACCCACACATAGTTTCACAACCACCTATAACTCCAGTTCCAGGGCATCAGACACCCTCTTCTGACCTCCAAGAACACCAGGCATGCACGTTGCGCACCTACAGACATGCAGATAAAAATGCTCACGCATACAATAAATAAATCTAGAAAAATTATACAAAACAAATTTTAGTTTTGCTCTCTAGAGAGTTCTGATTTTAAGACCTAGTCTCCCCCCACCCCGGGTGGAATACACCTCTCTCTTCCACAACCGTCATCCCACGTTCAAGTCATGTCCCGACCCAGAGCTACAGACTCTGAAAGGGCAGCAATTTTGCAGCTTTATAGAATAGAAAACTGTGGGTCACATCAGCCAATGCTCAGATGAAAACACATTTTTGTTTTTGTCCTTTACAAATACCTTCAATACATAGGCAGAATCACGATAAGTATAGTAAATTAACATGAACTGCCTGCTTGCTAACAAGACTGAGCCCGTTAGTTTAGTACACAAAGTCATAGACAGAAACTTGAGTTTATGTCCAAAAGTAAGTGAGATGTGCTTTTTTTTAAAAAAAAAATAATAAAAGGAAATTACTTTTTTATGTAAATCACAGGATGCCTGAACCATAAGGGTTAATAAGAGGTGAGGAGGAAGGGAGGAAAAGGGAGAGAAAATAAGAAATGAAACAAGAGAGGATTGGATGCAAGTATCGCTGACTGCAGCTACTTGCCAGAAACAAAACAGGGTAACAGGGGACTGTCTCCACATTAGAGGGGTTTTAAAGAAAAAAGAATGTATACCACATAGTGAAAAGAGAAAGAAAATAAGAAATAATAATAATAAAAAAGGCTTTCAGGCTTTCCACAGAACACATCTGTGAGGGGGAGAAAAAGCAAGAAAGAAAAGAAAACAGTGAAATTGAAATTTTCTCCAAAGGTATCTCATCTGCAAGGTTCCATTGTGCCGTCCCTTTCACATCAAGACTTTAATTTTGCATTCCCTTTGTCCGTCTTGAGACACACTTCTAGTTTATTCTATGCATTCATTTTTCTTTTAAAGGTCGCCTTATTGGCAAAGGGGAGGTGGTGCATGAAACTCAGATCTTTGCTTATCTCTTTTGTCCCAAGTTTAGGAAAGATAAGGATGTCTTACTCCACACTAGGGCACAGGCTGCTTTTCTCTGCGGCCACCATCTCCCTTGTCTTCAATACACCGTCCTTCTGACCCTAAAATCCACCATTAGCCACTAAAGCTCCTTTCGCCTGACCATGGAATAGAATATAGTCACTTATAGTAAGTCCAAATGCTTGCCAAAATCTCAGGGCTGTGGTTCTAACTTGAGAACATTTTTGTTTCTGACCTAAAGATCTATCCCAAATGCCAGGGAGATTGGGACCTTTATCAGAATGGGTAACTCATTTGGGGGAGACTTACTTGCCTCCAAACCTTTGCTCAGATAAACTCATATTTGAAATTTGGTTCTTCAGGGAATGCTTCCCTGGTTCTTGCTGGCTTAATGCAAGGCCATGTGATCTTACCAAACTCCAGTTCCCTTTGCAGCTAGGAGTCAATGCTGAGGCTTGGTAGGATAGCTGGCCATTTGTTTTCCTAATATACAGCACGTGGGGAAAGGACCAGGATCCAGACAACTACATGGGAACATCAGATGATTTTCAGCCCTGTTCATACTACCTGAATAAGAAACACTATAATAGGGTATCAACAATTCTTGACTTAGCATAGATATACAAGCAAGTGGACCTAGTTTCTTCTACTATCAGCACACAGCATGTGCTAAGACTCTATGCAGAGAAGACACCACTAGTCAGCTGATAACATGAGGCCCCACAAGTATATCCTCTGTACATCCATCCTTCCAGGTAAACTTAGGTTGTAGTTCTGATACCCAGCGTCTCTCTGGTTCCCATGGCAACCCTATCTACTACTGTTGTAATGCTATTCCAGGGTTAATTTTGTTTGCGTTTTCTTTCCTTTTTGAAATGAATTGTTGATGCTGCAATTTTTGCACATCCTTCAGCTTGTGCAGAATTCACAGCCAGATCTTTTAAGCCTGGATCCAATCAGGTTGCTGCTCTATCAAAAAGCTGACTTATGCATTCTTGCTGATTAAACCTGCCATTTAACTAAAGCGTCTTACATTTCGTAATTCCTTTTCCTCCTTTCACCTTTTCTTAATTGCTACAGTTGAAAACTGTAAAGCCAGGGCCAAACTCTGTTAAACCTTGACTTCGGACTTACGGTAAGCACATACTTCAGATGTGTGTACAGATGCCAAACTTGAATGACGTAAATCTAAAGGCACATAGGTGTATCTAGTGAGTTCTACTAACTTCTCTCTTCTTTTCATTTCACCACTCCTTTGGACCATTGTATAAATGAATTAATATTAGTTAACAACAGATCTTAGAAAATCTTATACATACCAATATATTTTAGAAATCATTTGTTTGCACATTCTTAATCATAAATTTCTAGAGAAAAAAACACTGCTATCATTTGCTTAGAGGAAATTTTTTGCTGTCCTGGTTGCATTTATAACACTTCTTGGTTTAGCTTTTCTTTCCAGAACATTCCCCAGTAGCACGCCGATTTAGAGCTCTCACACTTTCAGCAGAGTCGGTTCATGCATTTTCAGTTCTCTGATACAATTCTTCATTCCCCTTTTTAAAAACTGTTCCAATTTGCATACATTTAATATGCTTGTTCTTCAGAGGTTAAAATACTTCATTGACAAAGTCACCTGCTAAGGGGTCATGTGCTAATGTCATGACTCTTAGTAGAATGTCAACTTGACTAGAGGGGCCAGAGCTCTGTCCAGGAATGACCAACCTCTGAAACACACCAGTTCTCGGATCAAAAGCAACAGCTGGACAAAGCACCACCCACTGACACTGTACATCTGGTTAAGGCAGAAAGAAAATGGAAAGACTTTGCCTGAAGGGGTGTTCGGAACAGAGTGGTGACTCTGTGTGAGAACTTAATCTGAAAACTCAGGGTTAAATCTGAACGAGTAACAAGACATGGATGGGACCATTACTTTCAAAGCAAGGCTTGTCCCTGGGACAGAGAATGGTTGCCTCCCACATCATCACAGACACTGGCAAACAAGGCCAAGTTCATTCTCTTCTCATGTCCAAGTTGAAGGCTACCAGGGACTTAGGCAGAACCTAGTGGGCTGAAACAGTTACCTGCAGGAAAAGAAGCTCCTGGCTACCTGTGGGCAAGACTGGTGAGGGCAGGGGCAGGGGGAGGTTAAATCTGAGAGGCTTGTTAAGCAAGGGCCAGGTAGTTACTGCGGAGGTGGTCTTTCTGGGGATTGCTCTATTAATTATCCACACGGGCAGGAATTGTTTCTCTTAAGCAGTTCCTGATACATTCAAACAGTTAATGAAATCCCATCTGTATAGGGGCTTCCAAGGGGGAGTGTAGGCTGAATTAATTAGTTTCAAATGTGAGGCTTTTTTTTTCTTTCAAAGAAGGAGAAAACCCACAGTCTAAACAAATGTCATTTGCAATGTCCCGAAAAGACGCTACTATAAAGTGGGGTGGGAAGGGAAAAAAGGAATACCTTTAAGCAAACTCTACTTTCTTTAAAAAGAAACACAGTGGTAGACCTTCTCATATGTAATTAAAATCTCATTCTAAAATCCCTGCCGCTGTCTCCCCCAAAACTCAGCTAATAGGAAATCTCAATGAATAGCGGTATCTCAGTTGAGATGCCTTGAGTATATTTCTACGTAGATAACACATTGAGTAGTAGCATTACTTACAAAAGATAAACAATTTATGATTCATCCCAGGTTTTAAAGGCGGGGTGGGGTGGGGGTTAAGACCAAGAAAACTAGGTTTACAATACAGAAATTATACACATTGTCAAGTGTTTATATTTATCATGAGACCTAGCATGGGAACCCAGACTGTACAAAGTGTACCTTAATTTCAAAAAGTGATGTCACTGGGGCTGTTAAAATGGCCTGGCGCTTGCTGCCAAACTTGAAGACTTGAATTCAGACACAACCCCCTGCACTCACACCACACACACACACACACACACACACACACACACACACACACACACAAACAGTAATATTAATTTTTTTAAAAGAAAATGACCTCATTCCTTTCAAGACAGACTCCAGTCATCCCTCCCTCATTTAAAATAGCCTGCCTGAGTCAGGAAAGGGGTGCCCACCTGACAGCCCTCTTTCTCAGAAGGGTTCTGTTGCCCCTGTGACGGCGCAGTCCTGGGGTGGGCACACCTTTCCTTCCTCCTCTAGAGCTGTGTCTCCTGACGCCCTGACACTAGCTGGTTGGGTACCAAAGCATACCCCTAAGGCTTCCTTACATGTGTGAACATCATAGAACAAAGGAGACCACAGGCCGCCCTGGGCACTACTGAAGGTGAACGGGAGCTGGTGGGCAGTGGTCCTTTGGTTAATGTTTCTGAGCTCTGCCTCTGAGTCCTCTGAAAAACTACCCCTTAGCAACTCTACCTGGGACAACCTTCTGCAGACTCTGGGCTCTGGGCGCTTGAAGGTTGGGCAATCCCTGCAGAAAGTGACCACCAGGCATATCTGGAAAAAGGTGACAGCCATGCATGCTGTTAGAGCTAATGAGCCCAACAGGGACACCTGGGGATGGAAAAAATTAATTACAAGTCTATGCCAGTAAACTACCTGTTAGTGTCTACCTGCGAGCATCTAAGACTAAATGGCGCCTAATTTCTGTTCTTTCCCTTTCATCACACAAGCGGGCCCTGGGAAATTTCTGATGCCTTCTTTTCTTACAGCCCGCGCCCCCCCTCCGCCCCCCTTCCCCAGTCCTTAATGGAGATCTTGAACCACAGAGCCACCGTGTCAGAACTCAGACGGTTAACATTCACTCCTTGCTGTTTTATTGCATATTACTGTGCGCGCCTGAGCAGCGGGAGCAGATTCGGGCAATTACAATCAAGTCAGGGCACACGCCGCGGCAGAGCAACACGAGCATGATGAGGATACTGATGAGGTACTTATCGAAAACCCCACATCATCCACACTCATCAGCCACAACATGTCACCCCAAATGAGGCATCAGCTGCCTTCAAAAGGCTCATTGCACCGTGTTTACCGCTTCCCTCGGACCCACTTTTGATTTTACGGTCAGAACTGGGTTCAAACAGCAGCTGTCTGGCAGGAGCGGGTCTGGGCTCCTCGCTGCTGCGTCCCCCGGAGTCGCCAGGCTTTGTCTCGGGAGAGCTTTGGGAAACGAGGGGCTGGCAGGGCCAAGAGATGTGCGCGCGGGAAGGCAGCAAAGTGTCCGGTTCCGTTTCTCTCAAAGAGGAATCCCTTTCCTAGAAGGGGCCCTTGATTAATTTCAAGCACTAGCACACAGTGGTGGCCTAATGTGGGTGGGGGAGGGACACGAAATAAGGAGCCTTTCACAGATCCCCTTAAAATAGTGACGGGGTGGGACCTCTCACGCAGGCAGAAGTCCTAGAAAGGTCAATCCCATTGGAAAAGACAGATCCAACCAGGAGAGCCAGTCAAGTGGTAACAGTTCTTAATTCTTTCATCATCGACTCATTCGCGGCTGGTTGGGGGGGAGCATTCATTAGCAGCTTATAGGAAGACGCTATTCTCAAATCCCTGGTTCCCTACTATAGGCGGAAGAAGATGTACTCCGAGCAGTCCCAGAAACTCTTCCTATGTTGCTCAGGCCAATGCAACTGGCGGTTAAACAGATGGGGTGGAGGGTGGGGTGGGGGGTCGGGGGTATCTGACTGTATACATTGCAAAGAGAATAGGAAAGTTATATTCCTTTCCTACTAGGAGAGGCATACAACTCTGATACTTTCCTTGCATGTAATTTTTTTTATGGTTGGCGAATTGATGTTTATTTTATGAAAAATGTTCTTTCGTAAATATTCATCCTATGCCAAAATATTTTTTCTTCTCACTTCTAGGCAAGTTGCCTCAATACCAATAAAAGGCACACAGACTCAAATTTTAAGGTTTGGAGAGCCATTTCAGCTCCTCACCCCTGGTTCTCTACTGAATCCCTCACAGCTTCCTAGAACAGTGCCTGAGTCAGGGCTGGTGGCAGTGGAATGTGCCAGCAAGCGGGCAAGGAAGAAGAAGGGTGGGCTTCCCTTGCCTCTCTCTCACCCGACCTACAGTGGAGACAGACCTGCAGGGCGAGGTTCCTCAGCAGGGTGGGGAGATCAGCAGCTGTGGGAGTCAGTGCCACCTGGAGAGCCACCAGGTAGAGCTTTGTATGGCGACAAAGGTCCAGGGTCCTGGGACTTCGAAACAAGCCTTGTCACTGGCCTTAGGAGTTCCCCTGGGTGCTGGGTGTCATGAATTTTCCCATCATTTGGATTACAACTATTGCTACTCACTCCTCTCCTTCCGCATCCCTCCCCATCCCTCTCCACCCCCTCTCTCCCCATCCCCCTCCCTCAACCCCTCCCCACCCCTCCCCATCCCTCCCCAGCCCCCTCCCTCCTCTCCCCCTCTCCCTCCCCATCCCTCTCCCTCTCCCCCACCATCCCCCTGTCTCCCTACAGCATTAGGCTTTTACTGGCATTTTAACATCTTTACAAAAAGGGAAGGTACTACATGAGTAAGACCTTAGGCTTGAAGACCTATTTTTTTTTTTTTTTGAAGGAACTTACTTTTATAGGAAGTTATTTTACCTAGACTTAGAAGTTACCAGAGACTCGGGGCAGGCCTCCCTGACACTTGCAGTGTGCCTCATTCTGCCTCAGAGGCTCTGCTGGTCTTCTTTCATTGCTTCCCTTTCTCTTCTAAACTTTCTAAACTCTCCTCTCAGGCCTCTGGCCTGACGATACTCTAGTTTGGCCCCTTCTACCTAAGCCCATCTAATTCCTGGGAGATCTCTCCAAAGCCCACAGGTTTGCATTGCACATTCGGATTCAAGAGAAATCCCCATGACATGGTCTAGAATGGAAAGCACAAGCCTCTGAGTGGCACTCAGCTTTGCCGTCACAGAGCACGAGGCAAAGGGGACAAACGTGTGCCTCCATTTGCTCTCCTTATTTTGGATTCCTTAGGGCTGGAAGCCCTAAGACCCAGAATACATTAGGTTGACAATCAGTGAGTAATACAAGGGAGAGGAGATGGGTGGGCACCACAGGAAAGCTAAAGAACTTCGGAGCGTTAGATTAAAAATGACCTCGAGGCTCAGATTCATGCATTCCTATCAAATTTTGATTTATTTCATGAAGCAATATCTCATCCACATTTTGCGTCATATTCTTTCTTCTTGGGGTTCATGAAGTAGATGTTTGTTCATATATGGAGACAAAATGAATAGAGATCAATAGTAAATTATGAAAAGGAGTTGGAAAGTAGCCAGATGTGTTTATATGGACTATAGCAACCTTAAAATTATCGGCAACACCTGCCCACATCATTAGTTCTGGGAGGTCACAAACATTGCTCAGAATTCTTTAGGAAATTTTAACATACTTCACATGGTGTGGATTTTAAATTTTTGTATGAGTTGGATACCTTCAGCATATTGCTACTAATGGAAAGTGGACAGGAGAAAGTTAGTTAGATTAAAAATTAGGATAACAAATTCTAGGCGATTATCCAAATTAAATGGAAAAGAATTAGAAGAATTAGACCTCATGGGCCAGATGATTAGTCACCTAATTTGAGTGTTAGAAATCTAGAAAGAAAGAAAAAAAATCACACAAGATCCTTGCGCTAGGTACTTCAAAGAAGATCCATACAAGAAAGAGACCGTTTGCAAGTGTGCACATGCATGCAGCATGTTGAGAGAGAGAGAGAGAGAGAGAGAGAGAGAGAGAGAGAGAGAGAGAGAGAGAGAGAGAGAGAGAGAGAGAGAGAGAGAGGATGTGTTTTGTATCTCTTTGTGGGTCATCATCTAACGCCCTTTGTGATGCACATTCTAAATTAGGCAAAAGGGATGCATCTTTCAAATGCAGATCATGTTTGCATTAGAAGAGCAATGAGAACACTTGTCAGTTTCAGAACATTTATGTGCTAGAAGTACTGTTAGCAGAAGAGCAGTTTAGATAAATTCAAGACTTTTTTTGCTGATCACAAACATTAAGCTTCACACCTGAAGCCCTCAACCCCCCGCTGCGCTCTAATCCTAGCGCCATTCACCCTTAGAGACTCCGAGTGCCGTGCCTCAGCTCTCAAACCTTTGATTGCCCTTAGTTTGAATGCCACCACCTGCAAAAATGCCTTTTTATTCCCTTTGAGCCTCTCGAGAAGGAAGTAAAAATGATAATTCATGACAAACATTAATTAATTGTTTACAAGATGATCTTTTCTTTTTCCAACTTCTGTTCAGCAGACATGTTGAACTGCAAGATCCCACTCGCGACGACGCCAGGATCCGTCAAGAGGTCTCTGCATTGTTGTTTGGCACTGAGGCATAGGACCCGCCACGGGCCATTGTTTCTCCAGCTCAAGTGGGCCTGTCTGGTTCCTGTTGGAAGAATGAGGGTGACATGCGTGAGTTCCGTACTATAAAAGGACCGCTGGTTCAGGGGAGAACGGGAGTTTCACGCTAATGCAGAGTAAATAAACATTTTTCACCACCTCTCTTTCTCCGTGTGAGTCTTAAAGGTCAAGGGCTGCCATTACAGTGTTTTAAAAGCTTCAAATTACATTTAAAGAAGGTATCACTAAACTCACAGAAGCCTTATCAGAACTGAGGGGAGCCGGCTGTGATTGTTTGGTCCTTGAGTTTCTCATCACTGGAAGGTGAGCTGCGAGAGGAATGCAGATGTCCTGTTGCCTGGTGCCCTCCTGCACAGTGCTCCGAGGATTCTGCTCAAGGCCTTCCAAATTTCCCTCCAAAACAGAGAAAGCATTGAGACGCTCGGATTTCAAATTCCCGTACCATTGACACCGCTGCTCAAGCACGTTGGATGGACAAGAATTAAGACTCCGGGGGCCTTTTCCTGACAAAGTTCAGAGGCAAAGACCGGGCCAGGTTCTTGCGGAAACCCCCAGATGTGTGTTTGAGAGACAAGTCAAAAGGCAGAGGGAGATTTCTTTTTTAAATTAAAGAATAAAAAGCTTACTTCAAGGAAGTGTGGAGTCAGAGCAGAAAGACTTCCTCAGACCCAGGTTTTTCAGATTTCAAATTACGAGCCCTTAGATCGGCTGCTGAGCGAAAAAAATCAATTCTATATTTTCTGAGTTAATACTGAGGACTGCACTTAGCAGACACAGAGACTAATAAGGTATGCAGAAAGAGTAAGACAGCGCCCGCGCACAAATTCAGGCCTTGGTTTTGGCCATGATCCAGCACAATGATGTTTCAACCCGATTTGAAAAAAAAAAAAATCAATAACATCTGTGGTATAATGGTTAATTAAAGCAGCTCTTCGGCGGAGCTCAGGAGGAGAGGCTCGGCCTGAAATTCAGACAGCTGAAGCTTGATTATGAGGAAAGAATGCTTTTTTAGCTATGAGTGGATAGGCCAAAAGCTGCAATGTGCCAAAATGGGGAGAAAAAATTGCTTTTATTTTAACTTTCTTTTAAGTAATCAATACATGCTTTTCACCTGCATTAGGGCACTGCTCAGCCCGGAGGCCGGTATTCCACTTCAGCATAAATTCCAGCTACTGTCTTTTGAACCTGGGGTTTAAAAGAAGGCCCCATCCCCTCTAAGGCCAAAGAAAATAATATGCAGGTTTGGGCATGGGTTCCTGAAACCAGTTAAAGCTCAGGCTCTAGGAAGGTCCGGAGGGTTTAATCTGTAAGCTGTGCTCAAAGCTGACCTGACCTTGGGGCAAACAGAGGTCACAGTCAAAGCATTAAGGCTACACAAAACTACGACACAACCTTGAGGAAGCCAGGATAGCCAGGCTCAGTCTGCCCCTCTTTCTGGCTTCTGGTTTTGAGGGCTACTCTGGGGATGTTTTCTTTGCCCTTCAAAGGACAAAGGTCAAAGAACCAGCAATTCCTGCTCTAGCCTTAGAGGACAAGGTCAGCAGGTGACTCCTGGAAAGAAATAGCTTGGCAACACCCCTGACTCTTTTCTTCCCCCCCCCACCTTTCCCTTCCACTACGGGGCCCGGTTAGCAGCATCCATCCATCCGCTTCTGTTTATCATCACTGCCCGGTCTCAAGAGCTGCAAAACTGAGAATACTGTATGCGGCTTGTCGGGTGTTCGTTTCCATTCAGCACATTTTCTTCTGTTCCAAGCATGTGCCCTGTCCTGACTGGCTCCCGCCAAGGAAGCTTGTAGGTTATCTAAGGCCTGTGTACTTATGAACAAATAATAGCACAGTGGTGTGGGAAAATAGCTCGAATGGAGTAGTGTGGGGGACTGTTAAGAACTTTGAAGCTCCTTCCCATCAGCTGCACTCAAGAAGGGCAGAGTGAGGGGTGGAGCTTTAAGGAACAACATCACTGGAGTAGAATATTGGAGGATGAGGTGAATAGGACCTTCACAGTTTCTAAATAGTTATGTGAATTATAGGGAGTCATTCTCAGAAGGATGCGTGCTGAAACACGGATTGCCAATGGTTTACAAACTCTTCAGAGCTAAGCTTTGCATCTCATTTCAGCCTCCCCTTTTAAGGACTATCGGTCCTAGAGATAAAATGTCTTGTTGGGCCTGTGATTCAAGCTACTTGAGAGGCCGAGGCAAGAAAACCAAAATGTTAAGGCCTGTCTGGGCTACAGAGAGAGTTCAAGACCAACCTGTATAGTGAGTCCCTGAGTATAGTGAGTTTCTGACTCAGAACTTTAAAAAAGTAGAGGGAGGGCTGAGGGATAACTCAGGAGAAGAGCTCTTGCCTGGCACCCACAGAGTCCTAGGTTAATCCGCAGTACCACTAAATAAACAAACTCCGTTCTTATCTGTAACACACCAAGTTCTTCCTTTCATCTGATCCACATTGAAATTCACTGTTGCTTCTCAAAGTTGAATGCAGCCTTTGGCCTTGACTTTTTCTCCTTATTTTCTAATTGTCATCCAATCAATTTTCTTTTAGTGTTTTGGAATTCCTTTTCCTTCCTCTACAATCTTCAAAAATCTAAATTTAATGGAACCAAGAAGCTGACCTGCTCATGTACTATGTATTACATTAACTCTGAAGTATAATTTAGAACTAATACCTAAAATATTGGTCTTTCATTTACTGTGATTTTGAATGAATATGAACTCTCTGGGTTTCAGTTCCACATCTGAAAAATGGGCATAATGCAGTAACTACCTCATCAGATGTAATGCAGTTTCCATATTTTGATCTTGTGAAGTGTTGAGAATTGTACCTAGCAATGAAGAAGCACTAAGGCAGTGTTAAATCACAGTTATCACAATTGATTTACTATGTGATTCTCTGATCTCATTCATTTTTTATATAATCTTGCTGGTTATTTTTATTATCTCAAATGCAAGCAACCCAGCTATGCAGTGGAACTTTTCCATGCTTCCGTATGGATGAATTCTCAGCTATCACTTTGAATTTGATTTTTTTTCCTTAAATGCTCTAGTAATTCATCCTTAGAGCCAATTAGTTACTTCTCTTTTGCTTTTTAATGTTTTAAAATATTTATTTATTTTTACTTTATATGTATGGGTGTTTCATCAGCATGTATGTCTGCGCACCACGTGCATGCCTAAAACCTTTGGAGGCCAGAAGAGGCATTGGATCCCCTGGAACTGGAGTTTCAGATGGTTATGGCTACCATGTGGGTGCTGGGAATTGAGCCCAGGTCCTCTGCAAGATCAGCAAGCACTTGTAACGGCTGAGCCATCTCTCCAGGCCCTACATTTTTAATTTCATTATCTGTTGTAAGATATCTGTACACTGTGTGAAAATGTATTGCTGTGATTGGTGTAATAAAAAGCTGAGCATCAATAGCTGGGCAGGCATTATAGGCGGGATTTCTGGGGAGAAAAAGGAAGAGGAGGAGGCAATGAGGTGTGCAGGAGACCCCAGGAAACACAGAGAGGAAACAGGAGGTGCAAGACAGAACAGAGGTAACACCACAAGATAGAACATAGATAAATGGGTTAATTTAAGTCATAAGAGCTAGTTAGGAATAAGTCTAAGGTATAGACCAAGCTTTCATAATTAATGAGAAGTCTTTGTGTTGTTATTTGGGAGCAGGCGGTATAGAGAAGGACTCATTACAATTATCCACACTTAAAAAATAATTTAAAATTGTATTGCCACATTTTCTTTCCTAGAGAAGGAATGGGATTTGCCTTTACATTTCCCGTGCAGTTTCTATGACTTTGTATATTGAGACCATTTCCATCCTTTCTAATATTTCTCTCCTCATTTGGCCTGTGTGCTCTTCCTTGGAAGTAGTGTAATTACACATCTTTGCAGCTCTTTGGTGAGGGCCGCAGCTTTAATTCTTTTTGGAATAAGCAATTAAATAAAAATTTAAAGGTGGGTTTTGAAGCAATTACCAATTTAGGCACCATGCTAGCTGCTGGGAGTACCAAGGTATGAAGAGTTTCAACTACGACCAGGAGAAACCACTCTCTGGCTTAGACACACCAGACTCATCATCCTCTTGCATAAAACAAGGATCACAGGTTAGGGCATGAGGTTCTAAAAACTACCAGGGATCCCAGAGCTCCTCTTTCTCTTCCGGCTTGGACCCTCCCCATGGCATCTCACAGTATGAGATTGTTAGTGAAACATTAGCTACTACATATTTATCCAAGGCAGCAAGTTGAAAGATGGATATAAAGGCAGAAAAAGGTAGGACTTTTTCCTTAAGGACTCCTCCCAGAATTCTTATTTATCTATCCTGATTTCCTACCTGCTAGCAGTCACATAGCTTAGTCACCTAAGAAAATCTGGGAAATAAAGATTTTATTCTGAGATCATTTATTTAACAAAAGGGGAAAAATTGCCAGTCAGGATTCTAGGTCTAAGAAGACATGGGTTCTGGGAGGCCAGCTGGGTGACTGGCTCCCACATTTTACCCCAGGGTACTCTTGAGGAGTGAGGGATAAGAGATTTAGAGGGATAGAGGCGGGAGAAACAGATAGAAACACAGGATAGCCTCGGGAGGGCCTGGATCCTAGTCCACCAGCCCCCTCTGTCTCTTCTAAAGGGCTATTTATAGGAATGCCAAGGGGTGGAGCAAAGACCTCCCCCCAGCACAGCCAAGTGCAGACCCTTTCTAATCACCTGGTAACCATGAACATGGTCAAGCAATTCTCTAATGCAGCTCTGCTGGGTAAAGCAAGCTCAGGTCTCACTAGAAAACCTTTGTGGGCCTCCACAGTGGGGAGCAGACATTAGTGTCTGACTGGTATTCTCTGCCATGAAGTGGGCTAGGGCAAAGAGGAGCTCCGAGTTCAGGGGCAACAATGGATAGGGCAACAATGGCTGCTATGCAGTCAAGTGAGGACTGGTGAGATAAACGTGAAGTCACTGGCATCTCGTCCTTCCATCTTTATCTATTGATTGGATTCCTTCTTCTACAGAGGCTTCCTTGTGCCTTTCCACTTCCACCCATCTACCACATCCCAGCCACCCCAAGGCTGGACTGACACAGCGATTCTCCCCAGAACCACCTCCCCTGATTTGCAGGCTTTGTGCCTGTCTCGCAAGGTCACAAAGTCACTGAGGGCAGCCGCAGGACTTGATTGTGTTTAAAAAGAATGAGCTTGGCTTGGGAAGTGCTCAGTGGTTGCTGGTAGGAGACCTTACATTTGAAAACCCAATTTTAAAAGACCATTAAACAATTTCCGGCTTCTTATCACTGAAGGATATTTACCTCATTCTCTGTGTCTACCCGAGGAGAGTGGCTTCTCCAAAGTTCTCATGATGTTCTTTCAGTGGCGTTCAACTCGGGCCACATCTTTTAACTTCTCAGTGTTCCTATTTTGTTCCATTTTATAATGCTCCTATTTGGGAATTCCGAGCATGGACAAAAGTGAATGTGTTTTTTTATAAGAACATTAATTTAATGTTTTTCTAAGGCCCTTATAAGTCATAAGTCAATTGTGGGATTTCTATTAGTCAAGGAAAAATTAGAATAATGGATGATGTAGATTTTTGCAGGAAGAATTCACATGCTAGTAAAAACCAAACTAAGATGGAAATGCTTTGGAAATGACAGCAAATCTATGTTTTTGTTTATGTCCATTTATGTAAACACAAAGGCCTGTATGTTTGTTAATATATTTTCACTAGGACTATTGAAGAAAGGAGGGGATTAGAGTTTGTTTTTATAGTTAGGAAAGAAATAGATTGGCATGGGAAAACAGAGGGGACATTTTCATTGGGAGATATAAAGATAGACATGATAAAGGACTTATCTCAGAGAGGCAGCTCATAAATGTTAGGAAGCAGGCTAGGTGAAAAATCTTGTAACAGATACGTTGAGGAATATCATTCATCCAACAAAGGTAATCTGTAAGAAATAATGGGGAAATAGGAGGAGAGAGCATTGAGCAGGAATGAAATGAATAACACAGACAAGGTGGGAGTGACCTGTGACAAGAGCCCGATGCTTGTATATTCAAAGCCTGCAGGTCAAACACATTTTGTCACTACATTTAGTTCACTTCTAAATTAAACTAATTGAATTTTTATTTTTTAGATGCATTTTACTTAGGAAAATACAACAATAGAATCCTGGCCAGTGAGCTAGCAGGGTTATCAGCTAAGGGCTACCTATTACTAATCTTAATCATTAGAGAGTTCTGTTCTGTTTTTGAAGTTCAACCATTGTATACAAAATACATCGTTAGAACTAATAGTAATTTCTAGCACTGTTCAACTCAAAAAGCCTGTTACATATTAAGAAATTAATGTCAATACAATCCAAGAATGTAAGTAGTATACAAAATACTTTGTACTTCACAGATAAAGGAATAAGGTGAAATCTCTTATGTAATATCCACTCCAGAGAAAGGTGGGGATTTGGGTAATTATAGCTACAATGAAGTGAAAGAAACTCTTAGCTTACAAAAATGTCACGAATAGTGTGTCTTTTATTTTTAAAGGAACCTCTTATCTTTAAACTAGATAGTAGGGTCAAACTCAATATAAATGGCTTGTCTTGGAGCTGTTGTGGTATGTCTACTCATTGTTAGACATCCACGCGCATCTTCTGTGTGCCCCGACTTATGACAATCTGTCCTCCTTCCCATTTAGTCTCTATAGCTACCAATCTCATCATCTATGACATCTGCAGGATAGTTTCCCTATAAAGGTTGTGGGTGTTTACAAACTCAGATAACTCTATATCTAATGTCTTAAGCACCCATACTCTGATTATCCACTCCCAACTCTCCCAGAGACAGTGGGGGAAAAAAACACCTTGAACCAACTAAAACTCACAGTTCATTGCCAGCATATCAGAGGAACTGTTTTTTATGAATTCCAAGACTAAAGGAAGCTCTAAGGAGAAAAATAGTGAAGAGCTTGTAATATATCTCAACAAAGAAAAGAAGTCCCGACTCCCGGGACCAACACTTCCGACTGCCTCGTACTACAACTCCTCCCAGGTGCTTTCTTTAACGGAGAAAGTCTTTCTGTTCAAACATGTTAGTGCAGCGCCCCCTCCCTTCCTCCTGCCTTGAATGTGAAGGTGAGAGAGCAGCCATCTTGACCACAAGGGCACATGTGTGTGAATGAAAAGACAGCCTTCAGAACGGCACAGCAAGGTGACAGGTAAAAGTTGACAGGAGTGGACCTCCTCGGCCAGCCCCGAAACCGTCTGTACACACACACACACACACACACACACACACACACACACACACACACACAGACAGCAAATGTTGCTACAAACCATCCCAGTGACACAGGAACTGGGCAGCTTTCTATTATTTCAAAGTCATTTTTTTTAATTTATCTGATTATAAAAGTAATTAGTGTGTCTTGTGAAATATATAGGAAGCCAGATGTATTCAGGGGGAAGATAAAACCACCCATAATCTCACAAGCCAGAGATAATAACACTAATATTTTACTGAGTGTACTTCTGTATATAAATACCCATATTGTATTTAAAAAATTTAAATTTAATATTTGTTTTGATATCTTTTCTACTTTTCATATCTGATATATCATCTGATTTAAGATATTTGTCTATGCTCCTATTTTAATAGCTCCATGGTATTTCATTTTATGGAAATATTAACATTTAATTACTCTCTTAGTATTAGTCATATAGATTATCTCCAAATTTTTACTGTTAGAAACAACTCCAAAGTTATTCATATATGACTAAGATTATTTTATATATGTTCATAAAAGTAGAATTATTAGAGTCAAAGAAGTATACATATGGAGATATATAAATGCACAGTAATTTTTCATGGGGTGCACAGACATACACGCAAACACCCATCATATAAAAAAACAAAATAAAATTTTAAACCAGTATTTCTGGTACTACTTGACTTGTAACATCCAAAATTACACATTACAGTATGTCACATGCCCAGAACCTTGTTTATCAATAAGCTAATGTGAATTCCGTCAGTGATCTCTACTATCAATAAAAAACTTAAAGCAAAACGTCTAATGGGCAGTCCAGCCAAGCATGACCCATAGGCTGGAGACAGAAGATGTTAACACAGCCAGAGCCTGATATCTGCTTTCAAATCAGAATTGCCGGGAGAAGTTGATGAGCTCTCCACTGGCTGACTCCCTCTATACCAGCAAATAGTATTTTGTAGTTCAGTCCCAGGATGGGTCTCCTGAGAGCCAGTAGGACAGTACCCAAGATTTACTTTCTAAAGCCAAAGGAGTGTCTAGTTCTGTGAGCCAGGAGTCTTCAGGAAATATGACGTGTGCCTTCACAGACCTCGACGACACCGGAGACTCTAAACTGTTGGGTGCTAAGCGGCACCCTTATCTAGGATGACTAGCCTTCTAATCACCCGATTTTCTCTTTTTCTGCAGTGCTTTTTGTCATTAACAATTAGATCTTGCTATTATCTATGTATCCTTAACATGCAGTCCCTTTAAAACTTAGTCGGACCCTTCTCTGCGCCAGTTACTCACTCAGTCCTACAGTTTAAGAATTTCTTCTCTTTGATGAGTAGCAGCATCCGGTTCTCTTGATTTTTAGCCCGTCTAAAATGGAAGAGGATAGGCTGTCGGCAAAAGGAGGTCATTTAGCCAGAATTCCTGTGCTCTGTACTTGAGCGTTGAACAGTCTTTGTAAGGGCCTCATGCACTTTTAAACTTTAATAACTCGGGGTGTGCGTGTTAGAGAAATAATCTGTAAATGGCCCTCAAAAGCAAATGTATTAAATTTTAAGACAACTACATTACACAATTGCACACAATATGTACTCATTTCAGATCCTGGGACAAATGAAATATGGCCAGCAGAATTGAAGTTCACGACAGCTCTAAGAAGAAAATTGAATTTGCCTTTAAATTCCATTTACAGTTTACTATCATGTCTACCTCGTATGCTTTTGAAGTTAAGTTTGGAAATGGCACAGAGACTTCATAAAGATCCTCTACTTGAATTCAATGATAAGTATAGTTAGAGAGAACATCCGATCATCTCTTAGCAAAAATAATATACCTGCTTACTTTAGCTGCTTTTAAAACAGCCTCAGAAATAGAAAGTACAGTGAGTCTCCACAGTTGGTACAACGCAGTAAACAAGAATGAGATGGAGTATTTGAAACAGGAGACTAGCTCTCTGTGTGGGGAATAGCTTGCTGAGTGATTGGATTGACGAGGTTCAGATTTCTCCTATCTTTTAAGGTTTTTATTTTTTGAACCCCATGCTAAAAGTAGGATTACCTGGGCCACCAACTGAAGATCAAATGGTTTTTATATGCACGTGCATGTGTGTAGACAAGAAAAAAGGAATTCTCTATACTTCCCCAGTTAAAAGTTGGTCTCACTATGCCATGAGGAAAAAAAAAAAAAAAACAGAACAAAACAAAATGCTAGTCTTTTCTGTGTGTCTCAAAACAGGAGATTGCAAAATCAAAGGCCCTAAGTCTACCAAAAAAGAAAAAAAAAATCGGGGGTGTGTATTTGAAAAGGAGAGCAGGAATCAGGCTACTCTTCAAGTCCTTGCTGAATACATAGAGCCAAGAGCTGAGGAGAGTTATGCAACCGGATTGCTTTGGCTGGTCTCTGTGTGCAAAGTGATTCATTTCCTGTATTTGGTCAAGATAGGGGAAAGTTGGGCACACACAAATGTGATGGAGCTTTTGATCAGAAAAGTTTATCAGATAACTGGGTAAGATTTCATGATAGGTATGGAGAGTATTTTAGTGCTTCAGATCAAGGCTGGCCCGAGAGAATGCTGGATCCCAAAGGTGTCACATTTCTAGCTTGGGGAAATCTGTTTTTGTTTTTGTTTTTCCCCTTACTGCTGTCCCAGAGTGACGCTAAGTGTTCTGCTCAGTCACAATCTTCCTCATAAAGGATTCTGGAAGACATCCTTATGCTGAGTTAGGCATTGCTTTTAGAGCCACCAGTGGGGTTTCATTTTAACACAGAAGCTGCTCAAGAAGTAATCCTCTATCTGAATGATTTCAGGCATCTCCAGGGCTGGGAAGAATTTAAGGGAAGTGAATTCAAAGGGTCGGGAAGGTTTCTGAACCCTAGCATTCTGGACTGCGGGGAGTCCTCTTCTTGGTGAATCCCACATTCAGCAGCTAGCCTTCACCTGATGTCAGCCAAGGGCTGCATGCAGAGTTCTGGAGACAGCCTGGAAATGCAAAAGTTTAAGTGACCTATACACTTCAGTATTGGAAGAAATGGGGATGGTAATGATGCCCCCGAAGGTTTTCCTTGGCAGTACTTAGCAAGGCTACAGTAACCTGAAAATTTGCAGAAGCAGTGAATATTCAAATTGCTATAGTTAGAGAATCCCCAGTGAACTTGGCCTCTTAATTCAGGGCTGAAGCATTGATTGAAGAAATGTAGGAATTTCTCCCCTTAGTGGAGCTATATTAGACTGAATCTTTGTACCTTCAAAGACGTGAAGAAAAAAAACAATAAACCCTCATCTGTATTGGTGCCAGTTTTGAAATGTTTTGTTAAAGTCCTGAGACTATCGAAATGTATTAATGTCTCCATCCTATTGCAGATTTCTTCATTAGGAGATTGCAAAAAATGTGATGTGTTCATCGAACTATTATCTGATTTGAATAATCACTCTAAGCCCTCACGGTTGGCTTATCTTGCACAAAATTGTGTCAAGCCCCTTTGTGAGTGGTACAGATACCAGAATGTCTTAAACCAAAGCCCCAGACAAATGTGGCATCAATCTCAAATGCCAGATCACAAGTTCTTTCTTCAAGCTGTCACTGGGAGAAGGAAATCAATGTATGTTCTGCCATCAGAGGAGATAACGTTCAGGCTGCCCAGGAAGTGTACAGCATCTGATACTTTTAAAAGCTTTAAATACATTCAGCATGCTAATTAGATTTGCTTACATATAGATACCAGCTTTATGGGTCTGACTGGAACATATTTGAGTAGCAATCTGGAAATTTTTGTTCTCAGAAGTGTTATACCAAAGTGCTGGTCTCAGCAATTCTAACTCTTGTTTTCCTACCTAATCTCTCCAAACTCCAGTTTCCTCCTCCATTATAAGTAAAATTAAGACAGAAACAGAGGCAGTAGGACTAATGTGTATCACTGAAGATAAATTCCTAATTGGCAGGAAGAAAGCTGATCACACACACACACACACACACACACACACACACACACACACACACTCATACTCACATACAGAGTACTGTAGTCATGCATGAGAGACTCTCATAGAGCAGCAATTTTTCTGTTGCCTCAGGCGTCGTCATGGGCTCTTCTTCTGACACTGACACTCTTTCCAGGTAGCAGCCAGGAAAGATGCACTTGAACTATCGCACTTGGGAGAAGGAACACACAGTCCTGACCAACCTTGCTGCCTTTGCCTCTGTGGTGTCTAGAAAAGCCCATGTCAACCCCTCTATGTCTCCAGCTGTCAGAGAATTTGGTGAAATAATCAACATTGAGGCACTGAGCTTCCTAAAATGCTGAATTTTCACAGTTCTCGTCCCACAAGCCTTACAACACAGCAAGATGGTGGAGAAATGGAGTTGGTGTCAAGAATGACTTTGCTGTTGCACGTTGACTCGGGCTGTGCATATGCTGGTGCAGGAAATCTTGGGTTAGCATATTTTCATGGAGCGCTTTGGAATTTGGAGTAGATTTTAAAACACAAGAGATCGTTCCATTCTTCTTGTCACATACCGAGTCTCCAAATTTGAGGCTACTATAAAACCTCCAGTACCTGATCTTCCTCCCTGTGGTCTTTGAGTTTGAGAAGAGGTATTTGGTGGAAACATTCCTACTCTTTAGGATGCTTATTCCATCTCTAATCCAAGTTAAAATATGTCTCCCTGAAATTACCTTTAAAATCTTGTAAGACAAAGTACATTTTTATGATGATAATATCCATTCACATTTATTGGAGAAAGCTTACAAAACTTTACACATCACAATAACACTCCAAGATAATTTGGGCGTCTTTGTTCATGTTCTTTCTCACACTGTCTGCAAACTACATTATATTAAATAGTCAACATTCTATCCTCACTTTTTTTTTCATTTTTGGTTTTTGATTTTTCAAGACAGGGTTTCTCTGTGTCATTTTGGTGCCTGGCCTGGATCTCACTCTGTTGATCAAGCTGGCCTCAAACTCACAGAGATCCGCCTGGCTCTGCCTCCCGAGTGCTGGGATTAAAGGCGTGCGCCACCGCTGCCCAGCCTATCCTCACTTTTAAAGCTGTTTTAAAGAAATAAGAATTGCTGGGCGGTGGTGGTGGAGGTGGTGGCACACGCCTTTAATCCCAGCACTCGAGAGGCAGAGCCAGGCGGATCTCTGTGAGTTTGAGGCCAGCCTGGGCTACCAAGTGAGCTCCAGGAAAGGCACAAAACTACACAGAGAAACCCTATCTCGAAAAACAAAAACAAAACAAAATATGAATGAATTTCTTTTAAAAACAGCTTCCTAGCTGGGCGGTGGTGGCACACGCCTTTAATTCCAGCACTTGGGAGGCAGAGGCAGGTGGATCTTTGTAAGTTCGAGGCCAACCTGGTCTACATAAGAAAGGCACAAAGCTACACAGAGAAACCCTGTCTCAAAAAACAAAAAACAAAACAAAACAAAAAACAGCTTCCTAAATGTATTGTTACTATCATTATTATCATTATCACTATTATTATTATTGGTTTTTCTAGACAGGGTTTCTTTGTGTGTAGTCCTGGTTGTACTGGAACTCATCTTGTAAACCAGGCTGGCCTCGAACTCTTGGAGATCCACCTGGCTCTGCCTCCTGAGTCATGGGATTAAAGGCATGCGCCACCACCGCCTGGCCCAAATGTATTATTTTTAAAACCTTGTAACCTACAATAATGTTGAAGGTTATGGTCAGCAGCCGTGTATACATTGCCTAGATCCTACCGTAGGTCGCTGCCTGGCTGTGTTCGCAAACTTCAGTGTGACTCGTCAGTTCTCCCATCAGCCATATATTAATTAAGTTTCTCTTTCATGCATTTCAAAGTGCAAACGCCACTTACACTTTAGTCTAAATATTTGAGCATTCATTATTTTTTTACTGGAGTTCAATATTAACATTTGCTTTCCAGGCAAGATTTGCATATAATGAACTGTGAAATTCTTGCGAACTCCTGTCAAGATTAGAACATTAGCATCATCGACCCCAGAATGTACCAGTGTCACTTTCCAACAGAGCAGTCCTGCCTGGCCTTGAACTTCCCATTCTGGGTCACACAGGTGCACAGCTCTGTGTAAGGCTTCTTTCTTTTAGCATGATGTTTTTGGGGTATGCCATTTCGCTTGTGTATTGCTGGCTCCTTCTTACTGCTAGTTTCTATTGTGATTTATAATGCACCAATGCATCCACTTCCCTACAGATGAACAGTTTTTGAGTACTTTGAAAAAAAGCTGCTATGAACATTCTTATGCAAGTCATTTGTGAACAGAAAGCTTATTTTTTTAAGATAATGCCTCAGGACAGAACTCCTAGGTCTAAAGTAGGTAGGTATATATTTTTAAGAAGCAGTCAAACTTCATTCAAAGTAGTTCTACCATTTTACATTTACAGTACCCAGGGGTGAAAGTGCCTATCATAGTGTATCAGTAGATCTCATGACATCTCTTCCATTGCTTCAGTATTCAATACTTTGATACTGTTTTTACTAGTCCCAAGATTAGTACAATACCCTTACACCACCTTCTTATAGATTTTTGCTCCCTAACACATTTTCATTACTGTGCTCATGAAGTCTTCAAAAACATTTTGTCTCTTTTATTTCTGTCATAATTCACCTTATGAATCTCCTAACCAACTTATTGTTGATTGACTAGCATCTTCTAGAATAAAGGGTATTCCTTGAATATTGCTGTGTAAAAATTCGTCATAAGATGCAGCAACATGAGATGTAGAATGACTAACTAGCAAACATGTACTAGCTCTAGTCCTGAGAAGCAGGCCGGTTGAGTGGTTTGAGTTCAGGTTTCCCACAGGGTAGTAATAAAGCCTTACTCTAAGTCATGTAAGGCTTGAGTGGGGTCTGCTTCCAAGTGGGTTTCTCAGAGTCGGCACCCATATGTTTAAAATAACCACAAATGGTCAGTAGCGTTCAAAGTTGACATTGTTGTATCGTAGTTTTCTTCTACTTTACTGTCTCCTCCTTTTTCTCTGCTCTCTCACACCCAGGACCTTACACATGCTAGGTTTGTGCTTTCACACTCAGAGATGGCCCTAGCCCCCTTGGTCTCTTGTGGCGATTGTTTTTAATGCTCAAATATTTTTTTTAAAATTTCTTTCTTCTTTCTTTTCCTTGAGGGCAACTTTATTAGTGTTTAAAAAGGGAAATTCCCAGGGCAGGTGAGCTTCAGCCTTTGACAGCTACTCAGAGGAAAATGAAGAAGAGAAGGAAAAGATGTCATTTGAGCTAACAGTGTGCAGCTCCACCCCAGAGCAGCAGGCAGCTGAGTGCGTGTGGAGTTTTAGAAAAAGGCTAGCAAGTCCAGGATATCAGAAAAAGCATATCTAGGTTCTGGCCAGCATCTGAAAGAAAACGTCAAAAGAAGAAAAAAGGAAAAGTTGCATCTTTCTCAGAGAGCTCGTCAGACTGAACAAGGTTCATGATAGAGTGGCTTGTAGTATGACAATGGGGAGGGAATTCTGGGAAGACAAAGAGCAGGATCTTATTTAAGGAATAATTCTTTCTCTTGTTTCTTTGGCATGGGTGCAAGGTGAATCCACCTTCCTAGGGGTGCTACCTCCTCCTGGAGGGTCACCTCCACTGACCAGGTGATTGATCTGTGCACCTAGGATGTTAGGCCTAACTAGGATGCTGGGCCAGAGCTTCTGTGGCTTAGACCAAGACTTTTCCCTTGTTGGGCCTTTATTGAAACTCTCATATCACCCCCAAGAGGGGGCTCTAAAATCACTTAGGAACCAGATCATCAAACAGAGCCCCCAGATGCTTTAGTCATCCCCGGCTTCAGGCAAGGATGAGGCTGCCAAGGGTCCCAGGGATATTTCTGGCTTTTAGCTGGGGGGGGGGGGGAACTGACTGCTTTCTTTTTTTCTCCCTGAACCCTAAACTGCCTAGGCAGTTTCTACCTCCTGTTCTCCTCATCCTCCCGGTGAAGAGGTAACCCTAAGTGACACTATGGAATTAGGGCAATGACTGATGGGGACATTGACTATGGCAGCTGGAATACCTTAGTGAACCTATCTGAACGACTCCATCAGTGATATTTGTATTGGTTATATTTGTCTAACTGTCTGATGCAGGTGGAAAGGAAATCCTTGACCTGTGCTTGGAAAGAGACACAGGAAAATTTATTAGCATTGCACAGTCCTAGGCAGGAAACCTGTGAGGCCAGAATAGAGGACTTTTTAAAAGTCTGAATCAAAGTCCCTCAGAATCTATTTTGCCTACCTTTTAAAGTTCATTGTCTAGGAAAGTGCATGGTACATAGTTTTTGTTTTTTTTTCAAAGCTAGCTTTAGAGAGACATATTCAGTGGATCACAGAACAAATCAAAAGGTATAAATGTAGGGAAGAGAGCTGAAGGAAGTGGGGAGATAGTAAGGCTGGGAAAGAGATAAAACAGCAGTAGATGGGTGTAAACAATGTACGATATAAGTATAAAATTATCAGCAAACAAATTTAATCCATTAAAAATGTGTCTGAAGGACTCTGCAAGAAAATGAAGCCTGCTAACTTCCTCTAGCCTGTGTTGGCCAACCCACCATCTCTTCAGTTTGACAACACAAACTCATCAGTGTGTACAGAGTAGTCCTTGATTTCAGCCAAGAGCAGGTGCCTGGGCTCTGCACTGATCAGTGTTTGGGAGAAGAATGGGCTTAGGCAGCTGTAAGGCAGTACTATCTAATGCACACAGACAGAAGAGAGGAGCCACAGTCAGGACTTGGGGATCTTGGCTAAACATAGTCCCCATTACTTCAAGGTACTCTATTCACATTTCTCATGCACTGCTTATTTGGATTGAGCAATAGCCTATCCATAATATTAGTCGCTTGTTATAATTCATAAAATATGAATTCATGTAATGGCATTGCTGAAATTGTTATGGCCTTATGGCTCAGGAAATAAGGTAGTACCTATTATGTGTATGTGTGCATTAAGTTCATTAATTTCCTCTTTTCTGAATAATATGTTAAGTGTTTGCTTATGTATGTTTTTGTGTGTGTTTGTATGTGTTTTAAGTGTTAGGAATTAAGCTTATAGACTCACCCATGCTACATACATGCAAAACCTGATCTACATCCCTAACATTGTTCTCTAGTTACAAACATTTCTTTAAAAAATAAAGTTTCATTTTTTAAAAATAAAAACATTAAGAAAAGAAAGTATCAGTAGCTTATAATTCTTGGTCATCTTTTGACTATCATGAAATTACATTGTCTGCAATTCCCAAAGAAGTAATAAAAAGGTTTGCAGTGGAAGATGAGTGACATTTTAGTATAATCATAACTATACTGTTTCCTACACTTTGCATTTAAAATATCATAGATGAAAGTTATGCTTTTTTTTCATTTTGATGCTTATTCTTTTTTCTTTCATTTTTCTTTATTAAGAAATTTTCTACTCACTCCACATACTATCCACAGATTCCCCCTCCTCCCTTCTCCCACCCCCCAGCCCTCTTTTCCAAGCCACCCCACATCCCACATCCCCCAAATTGAGGTCTCCCATGGGGAGTCAGCAGAGCCCAGCACACTGAGCCTAGGTAGGTCCAAGCCCCTTCCCACTGCACCAAGGCTGTGCAAGGTGTCACACCACAGGCACCGGGTTCCAGAAGCCTGCCCATAGACCAGGGACAGATCCCCAAGCCCCTGCCTGGGTGCCCCTCAAACAGTTTGAGCCAAACAATCATCTTCCATATCCAGAGGGCCTAGTCTAGTCCCATGGGGGCTCCACAGCCACCAGTCCACAGTTCATGGGCTTCCACTAGTGTGGCCAGTCATCTATCTCTGCACGTCCTCCCATCATGATCTCGACGTCCCTCACCTGTAGTATCTCTCCTCTCTCTCATCAATAGGATTCCTGGAGCTCAGCCTGGTGCCTGGCCATGGATCTCTGTATCTGCCTCTATGAGTCACTGGATGAAGGCTCTTTTTCATTACATATAAGTAGCCACAAGGATTTGGTGCGGGGGGGGGTGGGGGGGTGGGGGGGTGGGGGGGATGGGGGTGGGGTGTGGGGTGTGGGGTGTGGGGTGGGATTTAAAGACATATTGACAAACACTAAGTCAAGTCAACCATGGTGTTGTGTGTGTTTTTTTTTTTTTTCCCAAAGAATGCCTCTCTAGGACAACTTCTTTAAGCCTAAGACTAATAATTACAATCACACTTGTACTGTGATCCCACAGTACAATTACATTAGCTTCATGTATCCAGGACTTAGAGCCCTGGGGATGATCTTTCCCCATCTTTTATTTTCCCCTACCCAAGTGTGGCTTTGCTGAGGTGGGGTCTGCATCTTTGACATGAGCTAAGAAGGGACTCCCCTGCAAGTGGAATTACCACTTTAATTTAATCACAGTGAGCTCGATAATAAAGTGATTCCGTCTGTGTCGTTGTTTTTTTTTTTTTTTTTTTTTTTTTTTTTTTTTTTTTTTTTTGCTAAAAGTTGTCATCAGCTTGGTTATTCCTTAGGATATGGAAGCTCTTTCTAGAGTCTGACTGTGTTGCCAGTACCTGCACAGATAGCCATCAAGAGCCATGGAAATGTGCTTGCTCCACCAACTGGTCAGCTATAATATTCTATTAGAGAAACAGAAAGGAAAATTATGTTGTTTACCTGTGGGAGACGCCAACCACAATTACAAATAAAAATACAACTGAATTTTAAAATATTAGTTCCAAAATCTTTTTAGAAACCCATAATTGTGAAATCAACTATTTTTTCTGGCTGATGGGTTTAAAAAAAATATTTTCTTTCCAAGTTATTACTGAATTTCATGTATTTATGAAATTTCATGTTGTTTTCCTTGTGTGAGCCAATAACTGAGGTGGATTTACATTAAGACCTTTCCCAGGAGTGTGGAATATTAAAAAGGAACTCTTAATAAATCCCAAAGTATACCAAATAGATTAATTTTATCACAAAGTGCCCCCAAACTCCATTAATATATGTAAAGTCTCTCTCTATATATATATACATATATATACATAAATATGTAGTCATATATATAACTATACACACACACACACACACACACACACACACACACACACACATGCACCTTGATACACGTGTACTGCTCCTGTCTGGTGTCTTTAGCTGTTTCTTTGAGCAATGAGATCCTGAAACATATTTCACAACAGTGGGAGAGTCTTAGACAGCAGAAGAGGATGCCGAAGCCCCCAGTCCCTCCTCCTCTTGTGTTACCCTATCTGTCACCCAGGGAACAGGTTCTGCTGACTCCCACTGTAGATGTAACCAACCATCTTATTAAATAAGAAACACAGAAACAATGTAAAAGAGAAAGCCGAAAGGTCAGAGCTCAGAGCTAAAATCTCACCCTTCCGCCTGCGGTGTCCCAGCTTCCCGAAAAGAGAGCTATTTCCTGTGTGTAAGTCGATTTTCCAGTCATTCTGCCTTCTCATTGGTTGTAAACCCAAACACGTGACTGCCTCGTCACTGTCTGAATGTACAGCCCCCTAGGTCTTAAAGGCATATTGCTGTGGGACGGTCTATATGTCAAATTGCTCTGATTGGTCAATAAATAAAACACTGGTTGGCCAGTGGCAAGGCAGGAAGTAGGTGGGACAAGGAGAGAGGAGAATGCTGGGAAGCAGAAGGCGGAGGCAGATAGACACTGCAGCCGCCGCCATGACCAGCAGCATGTGAAGATGCCGGTAAGCCACCAGCCACGTGGCAAGGTATAGATTTATGGAAATGGATTAATTTAAGCTATAAGAACAGTTAGCAAGAAGCCTGCCACAGCCATACAGTTTGTATGCAATATAAGTCTCTGTGTTTACTTGGTTGGGTCTGAGCGGCTGTGGGACTGGAGGGTGACAAAGATTTGTCCTGACTGTGGGCAAGGCAGGAAAACTCTAGCTACAGCATATGTCTCCAATGCTGGCTGTATCCCTGAACACACAGAGATCTACGGGATTAAAGACGTTTGCCACCACCGCCACACTCTGTCTATGGCTCTAATAGCTCTGACCCCCGGGCAACTTTATTTATTAACATACAATCAAAATCACATTTCAGTACAATTAGAATACCACCACATTTCCCCTTTTCTATTTTAATAAAAAGAAAAAAAGCAAAAGGTTATAACTAACAAAAGAAAAACTATATACAAAAGTACAATAACTATATACAATATATACAAGTAATAAATACCTAAACAGGTATTTGACAAATCAGAGAAAATAATTCCATTATCTATCCTATTTTGGTAAATCCAAGATGTATCTAATGCACTTTCTATCCTAATTAATTTTCAACTATAACTAACTAATCTTCAACCATAACTAACTAATCTTCAACTCCCTCAGAGACCCAAGAAGGGAATAATATTAGCTAACAAAAACAAAAAACAGGAAGTGCATGCAAGCAACTTCCAAAAAATTTGTGAGTTGACAGAAACAGCCAGCTGCCTGGGCAGTCACCTGAGGTTTCTCCGCAGTGTTGGGGCATCATCTTCAGCCTATAGGCTTAGTGTATCTGACAGACTCATTTGTGAAGTAGGATGTACACAAGGTCAACAGTTCAACCTCACATTGGGTGAGAGCAGTCCACATACCAGAAACACCTGAATTCCACTAGTGTCCTATCATGATTCAGGATTTTAAATTCTGGAAATTGTTGACAGTTTTTTAATTCAGCTGTTCATTCTTCTTGGCTGTGTATATATGGCTTCATCTCAGCATCCCCTTCTTCTCCACATCCCTCTATTAAATGCCAGTCTACTTTCGAGAGGCATGAGCTTTCAGCTGCTGTTCCATTGTACAACAGAAGCCATCGGCCCTCTGCCTGTTAAGCTGCCTTCGAAGAAAAGGGCACCGTACCTTTTCCGGATGCGAAGGCCACTTCAGGGATGGGGCCATATTGTCCTGGCCTCAGAAGATGCCTTTTGATAAAGCCATAACCACACTTGTTTTGGCAAGAATCAGTAGTCCCTTGTTTCATGTTCTGTCTGTCCATTTTGTCCTGTTGATTCGAGGATACTTTGTTGTCCAGTGGCTAACTTTTGCCACAATGAAAGTTGACTCCATATGCAGTTTCTTCAATGCCCATATTTTCTCTGAAGTAGATTGGTACTGCCAGGAGCCGATATGTCTCAAAAAAGAAAAATTTTCTAAGTTGTTAAAACATTTTAAATGCCATATTCTGTAGATCTCTGAAGGGTTTAAAGATGACCTGTCTAAAACATCTCTGCTCAATTTTTAAAACATATCTAATATGACTACAAGTTCTATTGTAATGTCTAACTACTAACTTTCATTTCTTTATATCCTAATAGTTGGTAATAATAACATTCAAGGATCAGAAATTTGCATTACATTGTTAAATGAATGGTATAAATAGTACAATTAGAATACCACCACATCCCACCCACACTGTCTCACACCATCTTGCATTTGAAGGTGCTGACCATGACTCAGCCCACACCTCATCTTGCTTTCAAGCCTTCCTACACAATACACACTCTCCACTAGTTCAGGATTCAGCTTAGCAGCGTGATTCAGGCTGTTTCCACTTTCCACATTATCTTTCCCCACCCAAGGGCTGTCTCCTGCCCGCGCTTCTGCAGCAGCTGGATCTGGGTGAATACAAGGGCCACCGAGTGAATGATGGCTCTCTCTTTCTTGCTCTGTTCTGGGGCGTTTCTGGCATTCCCACAGAGTACAGCTTGCCTGCCTTCCTTGCTTTTGTGCAAGGTCAGATGTGAAATAGCCACATTTCAGGAACTGCTTTTGTGGAAACAGGGAATGCATGGAACCCAAAGCCAACACCTCCGGAAGCCAGTGTTTTGCAGAAGACAAAAGACTAGTAAGTGTAGGCCCCATTGTTCCTCTCTAAGCCCATCTCAGTTATCAGAGGCTATGTCTGTAGATGTAACCAACCACCTTACTAAATAAGAAACACAGAACCAATGCAAAGAAGAAAGCCAAGAGGTCAGAGCTAAGAGCTAAAACCTTACCCTTCCTCCTGCGGTGGTCCTACCTCTCCGAACCAGAGCTACTTCCTGTGTATCTGTCTTTTTATAGTGTTTCTGTTCTGCCTTCTCATTGGTTGTAAACCCAACCACATGACCGCCTCATCACGGCCTGTCTGTATAGACCTCCAGGTTTTCTATGATTGGTATTGAGATTAAAGGCATGTGTATCCAATACTGGCTGTATCCCTGAACACACAGAGATCTACCTACCTCTGCCTACCAAGTGCTGGGATTACAAGCGTATGCCACCACTGCCCTGCTTTCCTATGGCTTGCTAATAGCTCTGACCCCCAGGCAACTTTATTTATTAACATACAAATAACATTTTAATACAAATAAAATATCACCATATATGTCTAGTCTTCTAGATGTGAATGACACACAATTTCTCCTCTTTCTCCCTGTGTGTTAAAAGTGAAATAACTTTAAAACTTTTTATCAAGCATGATTTGTGTATTTGTGTGTGCATGTAGAGTATATGTAGACACATGTTCATGAGTCGGTGTGCATGTTGGTGCATTTGTACGTATAGACCAGGTGATCAAATCACCTTCCACTTTTTCTTTGAGATAAGGTCTCCCACTGAACCCTGTGCTCACCAGTTGACTAGACTGGTTGGTCGGTGAGCTCCAAGGATCTGCCTGTCTCTCACTTGGCTTTTCATGTGGGTGCTGGACATCCAAACTCAGGTCCCCACGTTTGTGCAGCAGCCCATTTCACTGACTGAGCCATCTCTCTGTCTCCCAAAATATGAAACAGTGACATTTTCAAGACAGAGGTTAAATAGACTGTATTTGCTTCCTGTTACCCACATGTGTTTCTCTCTCCCCACCCCCACATGCCCTCTTCCTAGACCCTCAACTTTACTGAATGGTTTTCTTTCTTAAGCTTCCACATTGGAAAGAAACCCCCATGACATTTATCTTTATGAATTTGCTTTATTTTGCTTAACATGATCTCCTATTCCATCCATTATTTTGTCAATGACAAATTTTGTTTTTTCTATAATTAGGTGGACAAAATTCCATTGTATGTATAAATGTGTATCACAAAGTTCTTTATCCATTCACCCACTAGTGGGCACCAAGGCTAATCCTAGGACCTGAACTAATGTGAACAGGTCAGCATCAACAAGGGTTTAGGTATGTCTCTCATGTGGTGCCTTGATGCTTGTGGGTATTTACACAGAAGTGGTAGCTGGATTATATTTTAGTTCTGTTTTTCATTCTTTGAGGAGTTTCCTCACTGAGTTCTACAGTGACTAAACTAATTAACCCTACCACAAGAGTGTGTAAAAAGTCCCTCACTATTTATTGTTTTTTGTTTTCTTGATGGGTTCATATAAAATCTTAATGTAGATTTAATTTTCACTTCCAGGAAGGCTAAAGATGCTAAATGTTTTTCATGTACATTTTTGCCATTTGTATTTTTTTCCATTTGTATTTCTGCACTGGACAGTGTCTGTTCAGTTATTTTGCCCATATGTGTATTTTTATCCAAGCTTTGTCCTTCCAATTACTCACCTCAGAAAGTCTCTTCTCTCTCTCTCTCTCTCTCTCTCTCTCTCTCTCTCTCTCTCTCTCTCTCTCTCTCTCTCTGACACAAACTTACATTAACAATATTTTTGAAATTCATTTCTTGGAATTTTGGGAGCAAATTTACTCATCTTAGGTTTTCTGTTTATTCTTTGAGACTTGCATACACTATTTCTTGATCATTTCTGACTCAATCACCCTCATCACCCCTCCCACTGCCTCTCAAGACTCCAATACTTCCGTCTCCCATCACATGCCCTCTGTGTCTTTAAACAACTCACTGAACTCTGCCCCCAAGCACATAGATGTTGGCCATCCACAAGAGTATAGGCACAACCCAAAGAAAAATGACTCCCCATCCTCCAGCAGCCATCAATTAATTGCCAACAGTTCCTCGGCTTAGGTTAGAGTCTCAGGAGCCCTCCCCATCACAATGGAAGATTGCTTGGCTTGGTCTCCACAGTGACCAAGTTCATGAGTGCAACAACCCTGTCATGCCCAGCAGATGGCAATTCATGCACTCCTTCCTATCCCTTGGCTTTTTATATTCTTTCTGCCTCCTCTTCTGGGATAGTCCATGAGCCTTGGGGTGGGGGGTAGCTATAGCTGGCCTATTTAAGGCTGAGCACTCAATAGTTACTTATTAATACTTTAATCAGTTATGAGTCTCTCCATTGACTGCTAAACCCCCCCCGCCCCCCCAGTAAAAACAATCACCTCTGACTAAGGTTGAGAGCATCACTAATCTGTGAGTATAAACATAATATTTAAAGGGCAGTTTGGCATTTAGCAAAACAACAGTTGTACATTACCCTCCAGCCTCCCGAGCCATGGGCTCCTGACCAGATTTATAGTCCTAAGCATGAATTCCCTCCTGTGCAGCGGGACTCAAACCCAATCACAAGGCAATTCGTTAGCCCACACCAACACACCACATTGCACTAGTAGGTATCTCTTTCCTGACAGGCTGGTGTTGTGGGATGCAGGGTCCACCATCGGGGTAATCCACCGATGACTCTTCTCCCACTGCAGCCGCAGAAGTTCTCCCAGCACCATGAAAGCCCGCCAGCAGAGAGAACGTGTCCAGGTCAGTGCCAGCTGGATTTTCTCCGGCTTATTGCGTGAATTGCTGGCACGGCTGTTTAAAGTTCTCAAACGCCTGTCTCTAGCTGGCTCCTCTTCATGCTGAGACTAAATTTATATTATCAAGACCATCAGGGTCAGTTTTCAGTTGTACCCCTTTTCAAAACTAGTCCCACTCGACAAAATTGGCTTCTGTGTGAAATTCTTGCTTAGGAAAAGCAAATGTAGAGCTGGGGAGATGGGAGGTAAAGGCATGAGCCATAAAAGGCTAACCACGTGACTTTGACACATGGAACTCTGGGTAAAAAGCTATTGTACATAGTGGTGTGCATCTGTAATGGTGGCACCCTTTTTTTGCCCCCAAGACAAGGTTTCTCTGTGTAGTTTTGGTGCCTGTCCTGGATCTCGCTCTGTAGATTCGATGCTGAGACCGCAGAAGCTCCCAGCTAGGCTGGAGTGTGTGGGAACAGCTGCAGAGAAAAAGGGTGATCCTATTCCAACAAGGTGGAGGGCGAAAACTGATTCCAAGTAGACCTCTAACCTCCATCTGTAACATCCCCCTACTAAATAAGTTTTTTTAAAAAAGAAATCAAATCTACCTTCCCCAAAGATAGTAAAAATGTAGGCTTTGACTGTCATTCCAAAAGTGCCCGGCTTGATCCCTAGTACAAAGCAAAGAAAACAAAGAAGTTAAACAGGAAACCAAACCACCTCCAGTGTCCTTATGCGTGATCTCCCTCTTCCCCAGGATGACAGATGCTAGCAAACATCCAGGTTATCTCAAAATTTCTTACACTGAAATTCTTATCACCAAGCAAAACAAGAGTTTACTTCTAATCAAGTCGATACATTTCTCACACATTCTAGAACCGCACCTTTGAGCTTCTGCAACTTGGATAAATCTAGCATTCGCTCAGCTAGGTTCATAGTCCTGCGAGCTCCATGGATGAAAGTGTAGGCAGTGATGTCAGAGTGCTTTGCAGAGGAGTGAGGAAGACAGACAGGGAAAAGAAGGGGGAAACGCGGCCTCTCACGACTGAGACCAAGAGGAGTGCAGTCCTCTTACATAGTGCTGGGATGCAGTCTAAGGATGCCCTGGATTTATCCTGGCCAAGGGCAGAAGGGGTACCGGCTGTTTCAACCAGCTTCTCCAGCCGGCATTGGCTAAGGGCTGTTCCTTGGGCTGAATTAAAGTGTGACAATTCCTCAACATTTGTCCTACTGTACACATGCACCCAGAATAATAGCCTCCAAAGGAAGCTGTCAGCAAAGAGTTCCAGATACTTGCCCTTGGAAGTCATCTGTACAGCGATAATGAGTACCAAGGGGCTGAAGATGGAGAAGCTTTTGCTTCTGCTGCTCGCAACATCAACAGCGATGATGATGGTGATGATATCAATAGAACTGCCATCTAGTCTAAGAAATAGAAGCTAAGTATGATACCAGGTCTCTTGCATGCATCACGTCGTCTAATTCTTATTTGTTGAGTACTCAATCTGTGTCCAGGCCGAGTTCCTGAGGCAGGTCCTCTATGAGGTCTGTGCACACGCTAGATTGATGTTGAGAGTGGTCCACCGTGGCATGTGTTTGAAATAGAAAATTGCAATTCCTGTGCTCCTTCACTCTGATGTTGAATTCATGAGTTAAACAGCACCTCTAAAAGTCAAAATAGCCAAGAGGAGAAATGGCACATTCTCCTCCACTCTTGTTTTTTTTTTGTTTTTGTTTTTGTTTTGTTTTGTTTTGTTTGTTTGTTTCTTTGAGACAGAGTCTCAAAGTTCAGTACAGACTGGCCTCAAACTCAACTATTTTCCTGCCTGTTTTCATAAGTGCTGGAGTGCTGGGATCTCGAGGCTGGACGATCACACCCAGCTCTTTCTTGGTGAATTGCTACTCATACTTCACATCCAATTCAAATGTCACCACTGTGGAGTTTTTCACACAATAAAAATAGGAGAAAAGTCACAGAACTATTTTAAACAGATAAAAATTAGGCTAAGATTAATGTAGCAGCAAATGCAGACAAGCATGTGCCAGTCTCTGAGGACATCCAAGGCTGCTCCCTCCCCCTCAAAACCAGCATTCTGTGTGGTTGGAAGATGGGCATCGTTTCCATAAAGAATTGCTTTCTACAGGGAATACGCAAAGCCAGGTGATGTTTCTTAAACACAACATTAGAGGCTATCATGAGATTTATTAAAGCATCAGTTTTGTTCAGTCACTAGAATAATTAGGATACTCCAAAATCATAGTAATTAGCTGATGAATGATGTTAAGCATCTCAACAATGATCTTATTTCATTATGAAAAAGTTCAAATACAAAGCTTAAAGGATTTACAATCGACATCCATTTACCCACATCTAGATTTTACTATCACATAATTACTATACTTTTCTCACAATACACAAATTTATTATCTATTTCTCTCCATGTTTATCTTTTGAAGCATTTCAAATAGTTAACTATGGCTATTAGTACAATAAGAGCATCATTAATTGTAGCTCAATTTTTAAATGTTCCATTTTTAAAGTGACATTTGCACACGATGAATGCATAGACAAGTACACTAAGTTCTGAAAAACGCACACACTTGCATAGCCCGAGTTCCATAATAGGCAACATTAGCCAACAAGTTCCATCATCACAGTTAATCTCTTCCCATTCCCTACCAGTTTTTTTAAAAAACAAACTTCAGTATAACTCCCTTACTTTACTATAATCACTTCTCCTTACTAAGTGCCCAGAATCTGTAAAAATAAGATATGATGTGCTTGAAATTCATCCAACTAGATTAAATTTTGCTTTACACTTATCAATGATGTCTGCTAAGGAAGAATAAGGCTACCTTTATGGTTAACAAATTCTCAATCTCTCTGTCTTTCCCTCTTTCTCCCCCATTCTCCCCCTGTCTCTCTGTGTCTGTCTGTCTGACACAGAGTTTCACTTTCTAGCTCCCAAGCTGCCCTGGAACTTATGGCAACCCTCTTGTCTGCACCCAAATTCTGGGGTTACAGGAGTGAGCCCCCATACTTGGATGTTAATGACAGTCTTTGCAAGATTACCAAAGGAAACACACCATCCACATATCATACTTTGCTTATAGACTTTTGTTTGTAAAACTAAATTCTAAAAAATAAACTTCATAGACTATATCATTTAGCATCTACAGCATGAAGTTACATAATACATAGAGATAATAAAATGATTACTATAGAGAAGTGAGTAAACATTCATCATCTTCCAATTTGTAGTGTGTGTGTGTGTGTGTGTGTGTACATTCAGAAAAAATCCTTGCTACAATACACTACTATTTGGTACTGTACTCCTACTGTCTATTAGGTCTCTGGATTTGTTCATCTCTATATCTTCTACTTTGTTTCTTTTGCTACACATTTCCCCATTTCCTCTTCTCACCCTACCTCAAAATATTATTCATTTATTTTCTGTCTCTGTATATTTATTTACACTTATACAAATGATATAAGTCAAAGTCATGCAAGAAACCTTATTCAGTCTCATCTCCCATGTCTTGGGAACTATGATGAGAAAAGGTCGTTGTCTATACTCCTCAGCCCATTTCTCTCTAAGGGGGTCTTCCCACCTCTTTCCTCACCAGGCTTTTGTCGTCTAATCTCAGTGCTGGAAACAGAGGATAATAACCCCAAGAACTGCCTTTCACTCGGGTGGTATGGTGGGTCCTAGGAAAAGCATGCGTTAGCGACAAGAACACTCCTATAGTTGAAACAGAATGGGGAAGGAGGCATGTGTGTAGTTGAAATTCTAAATGGTCTTATTAAATAAGAAACACAGAGCCAAATGCAGAGTTAAAAGCCCAGAGATCAGAGCAGTAGCCAAGAGCTAAGACCACCTTATCTTACTACCCACTGCTGTCCTTCCCCTGAGAGACAGAGAGACCTTCTTTCTGTGTCCTTTTTATTGCCTTTCTGTTCTGCCTTCTCATTGGCTCTATGATTTCCTCATGACTGCTTGTTTATACAGACATCCAGGCTTCTATGGTTGGTACTGGGATTAAAAGTTCAGGTCACCTTGCTATGGATGTGTCCTTGACCACAAAGACTCTGCCTGCCATGTGATTGGATTAAGGACATGCTACCACCGCCTTACTCCTGCTTATGGCTCTCTGTGACTTCTGATCTCGAAGCAACTTTATTAACATACAAATAAAATCACATTTCAGCACAAATAAAATATCACTATACATGTGTGTCTTGATGTGGGTTTGGACTAGAAAAACACCAGTGGAGAGAAAGGAGCATAAAGGTAACAATAAAGAGTGAAGACGCTTTTAAAGAGAGTGTCTTTGTTGTCTTACACTGTTATCTTCTGGCAGCTTCTTTTTCAGTCCCTGCATGTTGAGAACTGCTTGGATATTCCACAGTAACCTTTGGGTTTGTTCCCTGGATACAGCACACTCACCAAGACCCAGGAACTCTGGCTTTTCTCACTACTGTCAGGGTGTAGAGTTGTCTCACTGTTCTAGCCAGAGAGCAGGAAGGTAAACAACGAAGCTGAAGCAGTCTAGCATCACACAGCACTGTAATTCTGGATGGTATCCCTCTGTGGTTAGTGGAATCACTGCTTAAAGAAAGAAACCTATAGACCTCCATTGCACATCCATCTTCAACATCATAGCTTAACATGCTTACCAGTTCTAATGAATGTAACCAATTGCTAATTGAGCTATGAATCATTGCCTTTGTAACCATTCTGAATAGACACTATAATATACATTATGGATGTCTGTATATACAATGTTATGATTGTTCAAGGAACTTAATTTCAGTTTTTAAATTGGTTAACAGGTTAATTAATGCACCAATGGGAACAATGATACCACTCAGTCATCAAACACCCAAGTTGGATAAATTCAGAAAGACTCTTTGATCTCAGTTACCCAGTCTCTGTCTTTTGAAAGGACAATCGTTCTTCTTTTATTTCAGGAAAAACTGTTGGAAATGAACTCCTATCTTTCATTAATGTTTTTCAAAGAGATTCCTGGCAGAAAATGTTGCAATCAGAGTTCAATTTTAATTATATATCCTCAGCCAGTCTTCTCCTTAACCTCACCATCTCCACCCACTCTCGCCAACATAGAAAACCTTGATTTTTTGTATTTTAGACTTTCCCAGCAAATAAATGAAATGCTCCAGTCCCAGTTCAATCTCAGAATTAGAAGGTCCTGTGAAATGTAGGGTTGATGAAAGCAACCGGACTTCTTGTTGTCAGCAATAGGGTGAGCCCACCGCCAAGCTCAGAAAGTAATCGATGAGCCTCAAGTTAATGGAGCAATGAGAGCCAGTGGGGACTTGACAACAGCAATCTCTGCTCCCAAAGGACTTTTAGTCTATTTGGAGAGTCAGAAAACACTTGGATATGTAAAGAATATTCTGAAAACAACTTCTCAAGACATGTAAACCCATTTAGCACCAGCCTAGAAATACCAATGAGCAATCCTAGAACTAGAACAAAGTCAATTAAAAAAAATTGCCCAGAGAAGGGGATTTTGGATTGAATTTAACAATAGAAAGTGATAGTAAAAGATGAATAGGAAGAAAAGAGAAAAAGTTAAGTTATTGGAGCAAAAATTTCATTTATAAATAGCAAAAAGCAAGGGTGGTGAGATGTGATGCAAGGGGACGGCCTTGGAAAATCTTGAGCATATTTCTGGTTATGAAGAATCATGTGGAAAAAAATGCTTTTTGTTGGCTTTGGGTCAACTGACTTGGACTTAACCCTGAATTTTCAATGGCCATGTGACTTCACATAATCCTAACTCTTGCTTCTCTGTCTCTGAGATAGGAAGCATACAAGGGCTGACTTTTTAGAGCAGGGCTCTTAATGAGCTGTCCTCAGCTGAGCAGCATGGCTCCCAGGATCTCAGTCTCCTCACCAGACTGACTGAATCAAAAACTCAGAGGGTAGGGAACCAATACTCTGCCTTAACACCCCTCAGGTGAATCTAACATTTGTTAAGATTGGAGAACCACTGTTGTAGGGTAGTTGTTAGATACTTACAAGTCAAGGAGGTGTCACCCATATACTAGTGTAGGCTGGGAACAAACTAAATGTTCCATAATTGACAGGAATTTGGTAATGGAGGTGGTAGTGTGATCTCCTCCACTAAGCATATTAGGGATGTAAATTAGATAATCTGGTGTGACATCCATCACTTCATCATCACCAGGATTAAATCAGCTGATCTGACTGTCTAGGTGGCTGTGGCTTTTCTCCTTACTGCTCCACATATGTCCTTCCCAGAATTGCACTTTTGGCGGAAGAGTTTGATCTTCTCTATGGAGTAGAATTGATCTTTAGTCAAGGGTATATGAGTAACTGTGCTCCTCTGCTAGAAACTCCAAACAAGCCCCTCAAAGTAGATCAGGAAGGTTCCATCCCACTGGGCTACCAAATGGAACACCCTGTTTTCAAAACTGTGAAAACTCTTGGAGGTAGCCTACAAGAAAGCCAAGCAACGCTTCTTTCCTAAGTTGCTGAAACACAAGTCTGGACATAACTCCCCTCTGAGATGGAGTCAGATCAATGGCCTCTGTCAGAAACTTAACATAGGTTCTCAGAATGTATCATTACTGATTCAGAAAACAAGACAAAAAGCACTCAGTTTCTTTACTTTTCATTGGTGGTTCAGGTTACCATTCTAGCACTGATACCTTGTGGTCGATTTGGAATGCAAATTTCTTTAGGACTTTGGAAGCCATGATTTGCTTGTTTCCATGATGGTGGATAACAGCTTCGCTCCCCTGCAACACTGGTTCTGCTGGGCAGCATTCCTGCAGTATGCATGAAAAAATTGGGATCGTTTTCTGATTTGTAGATGATAGGTCAAGAACAAAATGTAGGCCAAGTAATGCTGTATAATTTTATGGTCTTTCTGTCAATTTATTCATAAAGTAGTCTTGAACCACTGCAATGCCCCAGTCCTCATGCTACTGCAAAAGGCTCTTAAGGTATATTAACCAAATTGTCAAATAACTAATTAAAAATTAGAACTATGGTAAGTGATAGGAAGAAGTATGTGGTATTGTATGAACCTGGAGAATGAAGTTAGAACCAGTTCTTAAGTTTGGGGAATGTTTCTTTGAGGAAGTAAACTGGATTTGAGATCTCTAGTAGGCAGGATTCTAAGGTGGGCCCCTGAGCCTGGCGCTTTGGCTTTGTGTCAGTGTGATATCTTCTTTGGGTAGAGCAAGGGCCCATGGCTTATTTCTAGTTAACAGAACAATGGTGAGGTGAACTCACAGCCATGATCCAACTGCATATGCTCAGTAGAACAAGTAACTGGTAAAAGTGCTAGAGAGAAACAGATTGGGAAAAACAAGCTAAGGTTGATACAACTTTGGGTGTGTTTAAAGCTAATGGTGTGGGGGGAGGAAATATCAAAGATAATTCCTCCATTTCTATCTTTGCTATTTTTTGGAAATAGAACACTAAAGATGGCCAGATATTATGCAAGATGCAAAGAGTTCTGTTTATGCTTGTTGGGTCTCAGGTGCCCATAGGACATCCAAAAGATATCAAGTACTACTATGTAGTGCTGTGGGATGGTCTGTATGTCAAATTGCTCTGATTGGTCAATAAATAAAACACTGATTGGCCAGTGGCCAGGCAGGAAGTAGGTGGGACAGGGAGAGAGGAGAATTCTGGGAAGCAGAAGCCTGAGGCAGAGAGACATTGACAGCTGCCACCATGACCAGCAGCATGTGAAGACGCTGGTAAGCCACCAGCCACGTGGCAAGGTATAGATTTATGGAAATGGATTAATTTAAGCTATAAGAACAGTTAGCAAGAAGCCTGCCATGGCCATACAGTTTATAAGTAATATAACTGCCTGAATGATTATTTTATACATGGATTATGGTACTGCAGGGATTGGTGGAACCTGGAGAGAAGCTCTCCAGCTACAAATGGCGCCCAACGAGTTGGCAAGAGTTTCCACCTAAAACCTGAGAAAAGATTCTAAAATGGAACTAAAAACAGCTTCCTAATTGTCTCTCTCAAATGAGCAACAGCTGCCGGTTTGAGTTACTGGTGGGTTCCTGGCGTGTGCGCTCAATCTGCAGTATGGTGGGAATGAGGCCTCTGCAAGTGACACATTAAGCTGCGTGGTGGATTTAGCCTTTGCTAGTACAAAACAAAAAGAGGTTTCTGGGTTACACGCTGCTTTGAGAAAAAGCATAGACCCACTATTTCTGAGAATTGATGGCTCCCAAAGCTGGCAGAAAATGTACCACCGCATTGTTGGGAAGCTGAAGTGGGAGGAGCCAGCAGCCACAGCGCCTTTTCAGTCCTAGAATGGTGCAGTTTAAAGCAATAGGCTCAAGGTAATATAAAACATAAGCCACATAAAGATGGCTACCACACAGAGAATCTGGATTATGTTCTCTTTGATATTTGTAACTGAAGAAAAACATTTGATTGCAAAAGCTGTTGAGTTATGCCAAAATGTGTATTTTAAAGGTACCTTGACATCAAAATTTGGATATAAGGATATGTTGCTTTGGAAAAGAGGCTCTGCTTTTGTTTCCACAGAAAGCCAGAGGCTATGGATTTGTTCCAGATTAAGATACATCAGGTTTAACCAACCAAGACCCCCTGAAAGGTCTCCGATGACACCATGGCCCAGATGATCCAACATCCAGAATCGTTTCAAGGCAACTGGCTCAGACAATACAGCCTCACAGACTACTCCATGATCCTAAAATTTTCTTTGTGTCCCCGTAGATACAGCGCCCCCCTCCAGCAGGAAGTAGTAAGAGAAGCTACACCCAAATTCCCAAATATACCAAGCTGGCTTTGGAGATGTGTAAAAGTTAAAACCTTCCTTTTTAAAAAAAGAAAAGGGGAAGTGCTGTGGGAAGTGCTGCTACAATGTAGCAGTCCAGGACTCAGAGAACTGCTGAGGCAGAGGATGAGCATTGGAGGATTTTGCTAGGGGCATGGATTTTGTCTAGGGAGAGAAGTAAAGGGAGAAGACATCTGAATTTTGTGGGACTCTCCCACATGATGCATGGTAAAGGAAGTAGAGTGCAGAGGGCAAAGTTGCAGCCAGAGAAAGAAGGAAATCAGCAGTAACTAGGTGTCTCTCTTGGGTGCTGCCGGTCACCTTCCTCATGCACATTACTTGGACAGCCTCCTTGACTGGCTGGAAGCAGCTGGACTCTCTCCTTTCCTCTAGTTCCCTCAGCTCGGCGCTCAGAGCACACAGTAGGCACTGGCCCAATAGTTCCTAAGAGAAAGCAGAGGGAATAGATGTGGAGATCTAGTTCCTTCAAGCACGTAAATAAATAAGCCGAGTACAGGATACTGTCTCATTAGGGAGAAGGCAAATATCCAGCTACGTGACTGAAATAGTTCAAAGGCCATTTCAACAGTTTCTGCTGCTGAAATATGCTTGATCAAATGTTTAATCTCTCAGAGATTTGGAGCACTGATAAGGAAACAAGCCATTCTGGCCCCGCATTACAATCAGAAGTTAATTATTGCTCACGCCCTTTGGTGTTCTTCATTTGACGTTCTTCAAGAAAGTGAACTCCCAGGGAAAAGGGTCTTGGGGAAGATGGTTGACTTTTTCAAAAATTGCACTGCGTTTTCAAAAAATGTACTGCGTTCATTATCTGCCTCTGACCAAAACCCACTAGCAGTCAGATCTCTTAGGACTGAGCCTTAAAATTCCTTGATGCCTCATTGGATTTTAGAAAATAATAAATATAACCAGACAAGCTAACTCAATTCCGACCTCTCAGAAAACAAGTGAAAGGTAACCCACCCAGACCCTGGAAAAAAAAAAAAAAAAAAAAAAAAACCTCACGTTGCCATTGTGAGCCAAGACCTCCAAGGAACATGTTTGTGTTGGTTTTCCAGCTTCTGTGATAAGTTACCACAATCCACACAGGTTAAATCACTAGATGATGTGTGATCTCACAGTTCCAGGTTACAGTCCAACATAAAATGTGAGCAAGACTGTACTGGATCCAAAGTTAGGGGAAAACCTGTTCTTTGTCTAGATACTAGTAGCTCTAGAGCGTCCTCAGCTCTGGGTTTATAGTGTTCTTCCCCTGCCGCACATCTCTCTCTGTCTCTCTATCTCTGTCTCTGTCTCTCTGTCTCTCCTATGTCTTCTTGTCTGTCTTTGCCTCTGTCTCTCTCTCTCTCCTATGTCTTCTTGTCTGTCTTTGTCTCTGTCTTTCTCTGTCTCTGTGTCTCTGTGTCTCTGTCTCTGTCTCTCTCTCTCCTATGTCGTCTTCTCTGTCTCCCACAAATGGCAACTGTCACTGGACTTATATCCTACCTGGAAAATCCAGCCCGAGTTCTTCTGGACGTCTGTCCATTAGTTAAATCTACAAAACCTTTATTCAAAGTCAGATGACATCCTGAGGTTCTGGATGGATGTACCTCCTGGCCAACATCCAGCCATTCAAAACCTCATAACTGCTCATATGGTAAGCAAGCCCAGTTACTTTTATGTAAGAGATGGGTAAAAAAAAAAAAATCTGATTTTCCAGAATGTATTAAGCAGATGTCTAAAACAATGAGGACCTCGACTCTAAACTAATCTCCCCAAATAACCTAATTTGCTACTAAATAAGAACCCATCTGTTTGGGGAAATCTAGTCTATACTATCATTAATGTTTAAATGAGATATAAAGTCTAGTCAAGACTAACTCAGCTTATAAATTCATCAGCCTGTACAACCAACTCTGCCTAGTGTTCCAGAATGCTGTATTGGGAGAATTACATATGATCAGAGAAAGGCTTTTGGTGGCCTGGAGGAGGATAAGTGTGCCTGTGATGACAAAGAAAATAAGTGACCAACCTGCCTGCTATTAAACTTGTGCCAGGAGGCAATGTTTACCTTTTTCTGTGGAGCCAAAAGATGGTACCATGATGTATCATGATATTGAGCTGTGGTATCTCAAAAGAACCAATTGGCTTGAACATGCTCTTCTGTGATTCATGTTTCTAACAACATCAAAGACCCTTGAGGAGGAAGGAACATAGCTCAGAGATTCTAATAAAATCATAAAGATGGGAGCATATAGGTCACTGCTGAATAATGGCTATGGTGTTTTAGTCTGGGAAAGTGAAGACTGAAACCCTCTTAGGCCAATGAGAACAGCATTGCCTGGAAACTCAACACAAGGCAGTTGGCTCTTATCGATTGTATCAGCAAGCATTTAGCTCATGTCTAAAAAACGTGGGCTCAGTTACTCTGAGTCGAGGGGGGAAAAAGCTTAGTTTAACTGAAAGCAGAGTGTAAGTCCTCACACTTGGGTTGAAGACAGCACCTTTGATTCTGTATCCATTGGAATTGGTTGTGCCAGCCCCTACTGGGAAGACTGAATAAGGTCTCCAAGTCCTGGCACCTTTGTGAAAGAATGCGATAATGTGAAATGCAAGAGCATATTACCTATACTCTTTTCCCTGCTTGAACAAAAGAGGATAAAGGCAAGGCTGCAACCCACCATCACCATGCTGAATTTTCTAAAGTTGCAGCACACACACGGCACTCCTCAGTCTAGAAAAGATAGTGCCCTCCACCCTACAAGTGGAGTCAAAGCTTTCTTGATGAAAACCGGGGGTGTTATGTTATTATACATAAATCTGTAAGACTATCCAGAAAGCACATGATGCTACATTACATTTGACACATTTCACCTGACCTTTTGAAACGTCGAATCAATTCTGAAGGAACAAAACGAAAATGTTGGTGTCCCTTGTGTTAACTCAGCCACTGCATGATAGTGGGTGAACACTTACTATGTAGTAGGGTAGACACTGAGGTCACGGGGTGAGCAAAGCCATGCCGTGTCCTCCATATGCTCTCTAGTCTAACAGAAGAGGCAGATGCCCCACAGAGGTGGGAACTTTTCAGGACAGCCTTGGGGGCCAGAGGTGCTAGCTCTCAACTCCTCCTCTGAGGTCCCCCTTCTCAACTCACCCATCACCACCGCTCTCTGCCATGGCAGGTGCAGGCAAAAGCCTCAGGCAATGGCTGGAGGAGAGGATGGGAAACATAATTTTCCTCAAACCCCTATTCATATCTGCTTGTTAATTATGGAAGCAGGCCTCTTTCGATGTATAAAAGTCCGTTCTGTCACTGGATATTGGGGGGAAGGGGTTGTGCATGCGCTTCTGCATAGGTCGGTGCCTCATCCTGTTCCTGGAGATGTGGACAACTCATGTCAGAGCAAAACAAACTTCTCATAGTCCCAGGAGCCCAACAAGCCAGCGAAAGAAGTAAAGAGACGCCAATGTTGGATGAAAGCAAAGAGCCCCTGAGGCCCCCGAGGATGGGAGAAAGCCGCAGTGAAGACAATAACACTTCCTGTTAACTGGACACTTACCATGGGCCAGGCAGTGTGTTAAAAGCTTCCCACAGGCGGTCTCGTGTAAGCTTCACAGCATAGTTCAGAACTCGCTGTTAGAACGAGATAAAGTGCTATTATACAGATGAAGTGTTGAGGCTGCAGAGATTAAATAACACATCTATGATTACCCAGCCAAAAGGTAGCCAACTATACCTTATGCCTCTAGACCACGGTAAGCGCACAAATTACAGGTGAGCTGTGGCCAAGAGATGTAGCAGTGTGGCAGAGGTAGCCAGAACCTCAGATGCCTTCTCTCTCTCCCGACTTACTTTTCTCAGGGCTTTTTAACACCTTCACTGCTACGTTTCTCATATTCTATAGAGGAGCCATATAGTTATCAACATCTTTAGGTGACTGCCAGCCCACAGCACACACTCACCGATATTGTGTTGAATGAATGAATGAATGAATGATGGATGGATAGATGGATGATTACATGAGTCCAATGGCAGGAGCTGTTGCTTGCACAGTGAAGACACTTGTCACTGGACGGTCTTGTCATTCATCCTACAGTGGAGGAGCAGATGGGGGAAGCGTAACTCACTCATTTTTCCTCCCCTGAGTTCTCAGTGAGTTCCCTTCCTCCAGACATATTCTAGAATGTGTGGGACCACTTCGGGGAAATAAAAGAGGGAGAACTCGGGAGGAACGAACTCAGTTTGGGAGCCTCGTACAAATTGCCATCCTGCAGTGAATTTCCTGGAATGTAATGACTCTTGCCTTGATGCGTGTGCACGGAGCCACCGGCTCCCCGAAGCATTTTCAGAGCTCAAGGCGATGCCAGGCTCTGTGTTTGCATGCCTGCACTGTTCTGCCGAGGCAGAAGGAAAAGTCCTTTTTGATTCCCACTTCATCCATAGGGGAAAAAAAAAAGATACATACTAGAGGAGTCCTTAGTGGTGACGACACTGTCACTGATCATAATAGAAATATTTAAAAGATACATTTCTTCCAGTTTCTGTGGCCTTTCATCTGGCAACCCAGAGGAGGGAGTAAAACTGATAAGCAGCTTTTCTTCTCAGTCAAATAAAATATCAGAGAATGGCTGTGCTTATGTTATCTAAAAATAAAAGGGCATGGCTTTTGCAAAGTGTAGGTCTACTCAGGCTATCACTGTTTATCTCCTCTGAAGCTGATTTAGCTGTTTTCTCTCCCTTGAACAATGATCTCATAGAACACTCTTGTTTTTCATTTGTATTTTGAATAAAAGCTCCTGGCAGCAACCCCCCTGCATTCTTCAGGGAGGGAGGTAGACTGCACCTAAGGAACCTTTTCCTGGTCCAGTTACCAGCTCTCTGCCATGCAAGCAAGAAGGTCTTTTGGATGAACAAGCATTCGGGGCAGATTCAAGCCCTGTTCATAATGGTGATTTCCAAAGAAGCTGTGGTATCCTTTCAAGAACTTAGATCTCCTTTGTGTGCTCTGGAGAACACCGACTTCTCCCTTTCCCTCATCTCCATCCTCCCCCTCCTGGCTCAGAATGGGCGTCATCCAAAGGCAAGAGGACATGTCTCACAAGGAGGGCAGTCCTCAACCTTGCAAAGTCAGCTTCCTGTGGCTTCTCATTGGCCACTTCCCACACCCCACTTCCTAGGGCCAGGCACCCCCATGAAGGAGAAAAGAGCCAGGGAAAAATAGCCAGCATGACTTCTTTGAAGTCAAGGAGGGCTATGTTATCCATAGGGTCTCTCTGCTCAGTCTCTGGAACTCAGAGTTAGACATTCTTGTCAGGATTTCTTGTGTGTGTGTGCATGTGCATGTGAGCGTGTGTGTGCATGTGTGTGTGTGTGTGTTTTATAAGCTAAAATCATTTTAAAATTTACTCATTTATTGTGCGCGTGTGCGTGCGTGTGCGTGTGCATGTGTGTGTGTACACGCACACACCACAGTATATATGTAGAGAGATGGCTCGACAGTGGGATGCTGTTCTCTGCTTCTACAAATGAGTCCAAAAATATGACTCAGGTGGCCAAGTAGGCAGCAGATGCCTTTACATGCTGAGCCCTCTGGCTCACCTTCCTCAGGATTTCTTGGTAATGTTTTCTTCACTGACCATTTCATGGCTTTTTTTTTCTTCCGTCTTTTAGTTTGTCCTGATGAGTTTGTTTTATTGACCTCCATCTTGTACAACTTGGCACAGACTTGTTTTGAGGAGCTGAAGAGCTGTGGGTGGATAGCCCCACATTTGAAAAGTGGCTATCACCATCCTTTATCATGCTGTTCATCACCTAAGGAAAATTAATCCAGGAAAGACAGTTTAGACCAGTGGTTCTCAACCTTGTCCCTCATGTTGTGGAGACCCGCCCCTTCCCAGTCATAAAAGCATTTTGTTGCTACTTCAAAACTGTGATTTTGCTACTGTTGTGAATCGTCATATAAATGTCTGATATGCAGGATCTCTGATATTCGACCCCCAAAGGGGTCACAACCCAGATGATGACAACCGATGGCTTAGAGTCACTGTCCTGATAAGAGATTTCTAGCCTAAAGCCTTTGGTCTTAGACCAAGAGCGAAACAAAGAAAACCATCCACTCATCCATATAGAAGTCTCACCATCAACAAATCTTTCCAGTGGGGCCCAAGTCACCTCGCTTTGTTGTCTCTTCTTCCTGGCACCCATCTGCATTTCTTAAATAACAACATAAAGTAAAAAAGCATCCCATTTTATAAACCGAGTCACAGGAAGTAACAACTACCTAGATAAGAGAATAAGCTGTGACAGTCAGTAATAAGTGATGACAGCTGAGGGGTGGGGTAGGACCAGCTCACAGCCTGCAGATCGGAGGCTCACAGCTCTATCTGAACACAGAAGGTCATAACTGGGCAATGGACAGGGCTGGGTCTCATTTCTTCTCAGCTCCAGTGAGCATGAGATGATTGTACGCCATTCCTTCATGCTCTTCTCCTTTTTTTTTTTTTTGAAAGGAGGTCATCAGTTCCATTCACAAATTAATAAAACAATTTTAACTAAAAATTTCTGTCAAAGGGACAGAAAGAAAAATTTGCCTTTGAAAGGCCTGTTACTAAAACCAGATAATGTGATTCAGTAAAATGCCCACCAAGTAATGAAACACAACATATAAAGAAGTGAGAAAAGGAGCCTGTTGCCAAGCCTAAGGTCCCGTGTTTAATGCCTGGGGCCACGTGGAGGAAGGGGAGACACCCGCCTGCTGTGGGATGTGCACACCCACTCACTTACAGATGCACACACATTCCCGTACACTAAGTGGATACAATGTAAGGCACAAGTAAGAGAAAAAGAAGACAACTGGAGGCAGAAGTCAGTGTGTGTGAAACCTACTCACACGGCTCAGCTACCTCCATCTGTAGTCAAGAAGTTACCAACAGAAACGCCACTTAAAAGAAGCAGACACTGCCGGGCGGTGGTGGCGCACGCCTTTAATCCCAGCACTCTGGGAGGCAGAGCCAGGCGGATCTCTGTGAGTTCGAGGCCAGCCTGGGCTACCAAGTGAGCTCCAGGAAAGGCGCAAAGCTACACAGAGAAACCCTGTCTCGGAAAACAAAACAAAAACAAAAACAAAAAAAAAAAAAAAAAAAAAAAAGAAGCAGACATGTCCATCATCCCGAAGCCCTCAAAAGTGAGGAGAGAATTCTGAAGGGGGTAAACTGAGGCAGCCACGGAGGTGAGGTTGGAAGTGATAAAAAATGCACTCATGTTATCTGGGCACCAAACAATCCATCACGACCCTGTCCGATTAACTTTCTCCAGACATTAGAATTACCCTGGGTAAGATGGTAATGCCTGCTTTTGTCTGCAGAAATCAATAGACCCTGGGGAACGTGCCGAGGGATGTGAGTCCCATATATTTCTGACATGAAGCTGGATTTTAAGAGCAGGTCAGCCACTAACCTGCTGCCTTTTCCTTTTATGTGTGCCTATATATTTGAAAAGGGAGGGAGGGGTGCATACCCCAAGTTTACTTTTTTAAAACTAAATAACGTTGCCTTGTGGCACTCATATTGTATCTATTACACATTTCACTTCAAAACCTCATCTCCCCTAAACCCTCTTCAACGCGCTTGAAGTAGCACCGCCAAAGGAAAGGAATTTTCTATTTAACTAGAGCGCTGACATTCTGTTACACAATTCGATCTTATCTATTTACCTGCTCTCAAAAACACAAGGCACTAAACACGGAATGCTGAATGCGTGGAGTCTGCGGTGCCATAGGTGTCTCAATGCATCCGTAGCCTCCCTCTCACTCATCAGTGTAATTGTTGCCATGTTATTTCATTTTTTGATTAGTCTAGTCCCTCAAGCTCGGTGCTTTTTTTCTGGCCCCACGTTCTCCTGCTGGTTGTCATGGTGACTGGATTGTTAGCGAGGAGAAAGGCTCTGTTGTCTGTCATTGTTCTGTTGTGGTTTAGGTAACACAGGAGGCAACACAAGTGAAGTGGATGGACCTTTTTTTTTTTTTTTTTTTACTCCACATCATTTCATAGTATTGAAAAAAAAATCTCACATAAAAAAAGGAGCAAATAGGCCCAGCCAAAGAAATAACCAAGCTGTTTCTAAAGGGAAGTGCACATTATTATAAAGAGGCAAAATGGCATTAATGATGAACTCAGTAGCCTGTGAAAAATGCTGCTGGATATTACATTTATTACTAGAACAATCACCGTGACTTAAATATTACATACAATACCCACCATTTTGCAATTTAGAGCAAGTATGGTTTTTAACTAGACAATTGTCACATAGGCTTTTGGGCTCGGGCGGCTGCACTACTTTAACCTTACGTTGTGTTCAATCTGAAAAATACCATGTTAGACATCAAGACTGAACCAAAATTAGGTGCTGGGTGAATTGTCCTTGGGTGGTTACATAGTGTTATGGTCAAATTCTACTTTGGGAAAGTAGAGATTTTTTTCTTTTCGAATTTGAGAGCTAACTACAAAGGATTTCTATTCAAATGATAAAAAAGTCTTTTTTTGAAGGTAAGTAATATAAGTACATCCCATCTCTATTTACCTGATTTTTAGAATTAGGAAATGGAAGTATGTAACATCCATAGATGATGAGTGCATACCTTAGGATAATTAATAACGGCTCCTGCAAACACTGCACTAAATCATATTCCCATCACAGCTTCATTAGACACACACCCTTCCTAATCAGTAATGACTTGCATTAGTAATAGTATAATTTTTCACTATAAACATTTTTTTCCTAAAATTTAGAATGATATATTTTTATTTAGCTATTTCATTTAATTAACTAAATGCTGCAAAGTTTTAAGTAGATACCATTTAGTAAAAATATTATTTGAAAATAAAAAGGATAAAAAGGTTTCCTGTGAAAGTATTTCTTCCCATGTCTGAAACCTGTCCATCTAGCTTTCTCTTACTTCTCCGTGTACAGCTATTGCTCTAGGGATTTTTGTTTGTTTGTTGTTTTTGTAGTTTTCCAGAGTTTCCTTATGCAAGATTTGAAAATGCTAAAGAGACCCTTACTTTACTTTTCGCATGCACTTGGCATCATACTATTCACACAGCAGCGTGCTTCTCCATAACATCATATTTGATTGCTCTTTTGTCCCAGAATACACTGCTCTTTTGGCTTTCATTTCTTCTTTTTGCAACAGCATAGTATTCCACTCTCTGGGTGCACTGTAATTTATTTAGTTAATCCCTTTTGATGGACATTTGAGCTGTTCTCCATATTTTTCTTTTTAAATAAACATGTATAATTTTGTGTTTTATATATGCAAAAATATGTGAAAGATAAAATCCCGGAACTGAAATTTCTAGGTTAAAGAGTATATTTGCATTTGTAATTTTGATGAAAATTGTTAAATTCCCTTCTGTGGAGATTCATTCCAATTCACACTCCCATCAATGGTGGAGAAAGTACCTGTTTTCTCATTCCATGCCAACAAAGGATAAATTAAACTCTTGAAATTTTGCTGATCTGATGGCAAGAACGATATTGTGTCATCATCTTAAGTTCTTTTGTTAGTGATGTCAAACATCACTTTCTGTCCTATAGAATCAATTTTTTATGTTAATCATTTTTATAGATAATTTGTTCTTATTTCTTGAGGGGTGTAATTTTTATATTTTAGAAATTATACATTTGATTGTGTTATGTTTCCCCAATTTGTCATATGTCTTTTGAGTATCTTGAGTTCCTTCTAGGCTAAAGTCTGACTTTAATATAGTCAAAGCAGTGTTTTATGTTTTGTGGCTTTTGTCTCCCTTTTTTACACCAAAAACACAGAGGATATTCCCATGCATTTTTCTATTTGATGGTTTCTTTAAAGTTGTACTATTAGCACTTGAGCTTTTCCCCAAAGAAGATAGGAGAAATGGACTCAATTTTAGGTTTCCCTAGATAGTTACCGACTCATCCCATTATTCCAACTATGACATAACTATTTTTTTCTGCTACTGATTTGCGATCTTCCTTCTGTTAGATGTTGACAGCCACATGGTTTCGCTTTAGTCCTGTTCTTCCTGTGAGTTAGAGCTGCTGAGAGTCACAGCCCCTTTAGCGCAGTGTGGTCAGAGAAGTTCCGAAACCGCACTTCATGTATAAATATATTTTGGTCATTTCTGGATTCTAGACCACAAGTCCTTTTGTATGGTTAGTCCCCGATTAAACATATAAACCCATAAAGCCCCCTCTGTGAACATACATTCCCTCTCTGATTCCCTAAGGAAGTATGTCTGTCTACTATGTTAAACTAAACATTGAGTGTCACCCAGTTTCTGAGAAAATATGGCTGAGAGATCACCAATTTTTCTATTAAAACTATAGACTGATAGGCATGGCTGAAAGCATTTGCACTCTCTACAGATGCTTTTCAGGGACCAGAGTTGCAGGGCGTTTGCAATTCACAGCCAGTACTCCTTCAGCCCCTCGAGGTGGTTTCCAGAGAGGCACATGCTGCTCTTGGATTGTTAGGGTGCTCTACAATGACTTTAAAGTCTGTCCATTAAAGAGCATTTGAAAGGCACTTACTATTTAGTACCCGGTAAACATATATTTTGATTTTCTCTCACACTGTTTAATGGCATAATATTCAGCAAGGATCTGTAGAAAGCAGCTAGCAATCACAACAGACACACTTCAAAGAGCACTGCCAGCACTCCCCGGATCACGCTCCCTTCCTCCTTCGGCAGCAGAGGGGCTGCGGCCAATTTCATCATCATACAAAACATTCCCAAGCTTGTTGTCTGTTGTTGGCTTAATGTAGTACCTTCACCCAGATTGGCGTTGATTCCCAGTCACAGCCTATAATGTTCCTTGGCTGTGATCTTGAGGACTCAAGATCAGCTTCTTGCCTCCAGCTCTTTTCTTCTTCTTAACACCGCAGGTGGGGGAGAACAGTGTCCTCCAGACAAAAGATACCTTTTGGAACAGAATCCGCCCAGTGATCAGAAGTGGCGAGTGGGAGAAGGCAGGTGGTGACCCCCTCACGGACATGAGCAAGAGGCTGCTTGGAGAAGTCTTCCCTTTTGCTTAGAGAGTGTCCAAAGCACTCATGGCAGGAAGTGTTTGGCTACAGATCACTTCTCCAAGGCCCATTACAGGAGGTGAGCAAACGGAGAGCTCGCCCCTTCCCTCCCAATTAGCTCAGATTGCAGTCGACCTTCAGAGGTATCTCTTGCACGGGTGTTTTTCTTGTGATGATGCTGTGAAAATAATTTTCTTTTTTGAAGAGCTTTCTCGCTATTCTCTCCCCATGGCAACTTTTGAAAATTTGTTAAAACGCACACACGCACACAAACCTCTCAGGCTATCCACAAGCTCTCTAGGTGAGTGGGGACAAATGGCAGCCTATCAAAGAAGTGGACCCAGGACAATCACACGGTTGTGATCATTTGGGGATTCTACACACACTCAGTTGCAGGCCCTACTGCATCGGCTTTTTTTTCTCTTTTTTTTCCTCTCTCTCTTTCTTTTCCCTGTACACAGTGAGACAAGGCAGGCTTAGGCCAAGAGGAGAGTGGGTGTCTGCTTAATTAAGTAAAAAAGCCTAAGAAGCAATTTAATCCACATCCTTTAAAATTGATGAGGGAGAGTCCATGGTGCCAGCCTATGCACAGGAGGGGTAGCAAATGGGTTCAGACACTGGCGTCTTCCGGGAACTTTGTCCTATGATGCAAACGAATGGCTGGGACTAGAGATCTAATAGAAAAGTGTGCTTATAGAAAGTGAAAGGAGTCTGCAGAGCAGACATGCCAAGGGTCTGAGGAAACCCTAGGCTCTCCTGAATTGATGGAATGCTCTAGGATGAGGCACAATACCCAAGTCACAGCCAGGCTCAGTATGTTAACTGATGCCTCCCCAAATAAAGGCATATCTAGTTGGCACCAGGGAAGACATCACTCTTGCCTCAGAATTTGGTAAGCACTGGGCTCATTTCAAACACCGTGACTTTTCATGGATGTTACTTTGCTGTGGGCCCTTACCTAAAAGCACCTTGAGTTAGGTCTACACAGAGAAAGCAAGAGCCACCGTGCACTGCCATGTAGTATCACTCTTGGAGAGATAAAGATGCCTGTTTCTGCCTTATCTTTTTGGTCTTGACATGAGACTGTCAAGCCGAGAATTACGCTCAAGTTAGGATTTAATGGCAATGCCAGGAACTGGAAACAGCACCTGAGGACCAGAATTTAAATCCCATGGATGGTGTCTCTTGATGCTTTCATGGAGCATGGATGAGGAGGTAATTTAAAAATAAGCCCTGCATCCTATTTAAAAAGATAAGAATGAGCTCAGATGTGTGTAAATGTTTGGACTAAATATGACCAAGGGCTGTGTCGTATGTAAATGGCTTGGCACTTTGAAAATGATGGAATCGGGCTTCGTAATGATGCAAGTATCCACCTAATGGAACTAAATTTGCAAGATATAGGTGCACAGTGGAAAAGAAGGCAGACAAGCGGCGCTGAGGACCTAAGTGAAATGGCACCGAAGAATGAAACACATTGAGTTTAATGACTGACCTGGTCAGGAGCCTTACCGCTCCGACAATGGGGATGGGAATTATCCTATTATTACAAGCAGGTGGATCATCTTATTAACGTATCCCAGCCTTTCACATTTGTATTTAACTCTAAATCGAACTGAACAGTCTCAGACACACTCTCCCGTCCCCTAAAGGAAATAGAAGCTAATGCCCAGACCTTTTTCTCTGTAGCTTCATGCATTTTTTTAACCTTCCAGAGACAGGCGTTCAGTCCTGTCAAACTATAATGCTTTGGCTTTCATTTGGATATAGCTAAGGTGTCTTGGAAGTTTCCCTGCAAATTCCTTTAAATCCAGAGGGGCTGAAGGAGATTCTAAGAAGCAGTGCCCCTCTTAATGACTCCACACGACAGCATCCTTGGAATTCTGATTTGGAGACCGTCAGCCACTTGATAGACTCTACTGTACGAAGTGGCAGATGAGCCATGATCAAATGTTTTCTGAATACATCCGCAGTATAACTCTCTCCTTAGCCCCAAATTAGGCAGTGAAATAATATTTGTTTAGCAACAGTTACCAGTCCCCTGCTTAATACCATAAATTCTAGCCTGGCGAAGCCTTCACACAAAGAAAAGGCTGTACCAGAAGCTCGGTGCCTGTGAACACGGAAAGGAATGGGCTGTTTCAAACTCCCCAACAAAAGCTTCAGCCCTGTTCCCTACTCCCCATCTCTCTCCCCGCTCTTGGTTTTGTTTCCTTTCAGCATATTTTAGAAACTAATCATCCCTATAAAAGGTACCACTGTTAATCTACTGTTTGTCTTGGTCTTCATTGCAGCCCCTTAGAAGATAGAGTGCAAACAAAGCAAGAATTAAGGTCATTCCATTTAAATCCTTCAGAGAGGAAGACAGGGCTAAGTTGTTGCTGAGGGCTACAGACAGGAAGGCTGAAAGAACCGGGATTTAATAAAAAAAACAAACCTCATTGTTTATTATTTGCCGTCCGCAGAGAAGCCCCCATCCCCATATTTGTGAAGGGATTACCTCTCATCTTCAGAGATTAATAGAAAGCCTAGACAATTCCCTGGCCCACAGTCTACCCTGCTTCAAAGAGCGTTTTGCAAGAAGGTAGACATGGGTGTGCATGCTCAGACCCCAAAGCTGCCAGAGGGGCAGCAGCAAACAGAACTGTAAGAGGGACCCCAGGCTGGGCAGAGGCAGAACCACTCCCTCGGCATTCATCCAAGGTAACAAAATAATCCACGAGAAAGCATTGTAGCAGGCAGCAGTGTTTTAAATACTGGCCCTATTCACAATCCTGATTCCTGCATAACAGTCAAATGCCAGAGCTCTCCACCAAATGTAGCTAAAATATACCAGCCTTTGATTTTAAAAAATGTGGCAATCAGCTGGTCTGCCTACCTGAGTGATACACTGTAAAATTTTGTCTTTAAAGAATTAGAGTCGAGGGGTGGTGGTGGTACACACCTTGAGTCCTAGCTCTCAGAAGGCAGAGGCAGACAGATCTCTGTGGGTTCGAGGCCAGCCTGGTCTATAGAGTGAGTTCTAGAACAACCAAGGACACACAGAGAAACCCTTAGTCCAGAGAAGTGGAGTAACTCATCTAAGGCCATTCAGTCAACAAAGAGGAAACCTAGAATCTGAATCTAAAGGATTGAATCTTTGTGTTACATTCCCCCTTTAGCACATTAAGTATTTAACCTGTATTCTTTACTACAAGCCTGGAACAGGCACCATTCTCCTTACCTTGCAGTTTCTCTTGTGTGGTCCTGTCAGCATCCACGAAATGGGCATAAGACCAACATCCTCATGAATGGTTGTGTGCATCACATGAGAAGACACCTGTGACATTTCATGAAGGGCTTCACATAGGGTGTGATGTATACGGGGTATACTTCCCTGGAAGATGAGGTACTCAGAGAGATTCATGCTGAGTGAGTCTCAGGGCCCCAGTTCCTGCCTCACTGCTTCCTCTTGGTACCCAGGTCTTCGGGATAAGACCGTCAGCTCCAACAGGGGATGAAAAGACTAGCAACTACCAAGGCACATTGAAGATGCTTTCCACTTTCAAATATAAACAAAAGCAATACACAAAAATGAAAACAAACCAGTAAACCTGCTCCCAACAACAAAAAAATTAAAGTCAGGAAACAGAACCCGCAGTCATTAGCAAACAAAATAGTTCTGATCTTGGTTACCAAACAAGGCTTTTATTTATTTTTTTATTTCTAGAATTTGGTCAGTTTGGCATATATTAAACACGCAGTGGGCATTTGTTGGGTGATTGTGGAAAATGACTACAAATTGATCACTCTGAAGGTGGAGGCAGGAGGATCAAAAATTCTGGCCAGCCTTAGCTACAGAGCAAGTTCAATGCTATCTTGAGCTAATGAAACACCATCTAAAAATAATAACGGTAATATTAATAACTGCCACTGTTTATTGAGCATCTACAGTGTGCCAGGCAGTATGCTCTACACTCTGCTCCCATCACCTCACTTCATTCTAACATCAATACCATGATGTTTTTCTCCTCACAGATAAGGAAAAACAAAGTTCAGTGACTCTTCCAAGGCCACAGTCAGAAGCAGTTTCTGTCCCTGTGTTCTTATACGGCACTGCCACCCCTTCAAGGGAGAATTTCTTAACTGGAGCTGAGAAAGACGTGGGATTGTCCCAGATTCCACATCTTTTTATTAGATGGGTCAGTTATTATGAAGCAGACCTTGAGCCAAGACATGGGTTCAGAATAGCGTTCTTCAGAATAGTTGCCATTGTTTACTCAAGTCCCAAAAAATAGAGTTATCAATTTGGTAATGCCTTTGGGGAAATCCCATTCATGCACAGACCTCTGGGGCTCCTCCCCCCCCCCCATACAGCATCTCATTTCCCAGGCAAAGTCTGATCTGTTTGCAGTACCCTTGGCATTTGCTGGGTCTGCCCAGCTCTGTGCAGTGTTTGATGATGGTTGCCTTGCTAATTCATTTCATTGTATGTTCAGCCTTTTTTGGAAACTGGACAGGATTAAATTGCATTCCAAAGCCTTAACAAATTACCGTTGATTTAAATCAAAGTAAAGACAAACACCGAGGTAGGTTTTCTTTTAAAAATGAAATTCTAAACAACATTTCTGGCCCTGCAGGCATGTTTGTCCCCAGACTTTGCCATTCTCTCAGAAATTGTGACACCTAGTTGTAAGCATGTTAACTCTCGATAGCAAACACAAAAACCACAATCAAAGATGCTATGACTGGGAAGAAAGCTGTGTGTGAAATTGCTTCTCCTTGAATAACATAAAAAAAAAAAAAACATTTATCAGACAGTCCAACTTGTTCTCCTGCAAACTTTCTTAGCTTACAAACTGGGCTAAAAATGAATTCACTTACACCTACTTATGTAACACCCCTTCTTCCTCTGAGGGAAATGCTCAGAAGCATTATGGGGGTCAAAAGGAAGAAAGGGAACAGAAAGCTAGCATTAAACATTTCTAAGTAAGATAGCATGCTTCTAAATACTCCTGAAACCAAGAGTCAAGCACTGCTATTATTTGAAGTATGTTTTATTAAGGGATGAGGTACCTCGTGGTGTGGACTGATTTCACCGTGATTCGCTGCCTCGTCACTGTGTATCGGAAGCTGGAATTCTACTGCACTTCCAGGAGAAAGGAGCAAATAAGGAACTAAGAAGCCATTCCATTCTGGTAAGCCTTCGCAGTCCTATACAACACCGGTGGGCAAATTGGCGTTATAGATGCCACTTTGCCAATTTCAGAACATGGTGATTTGCTCAGAACTTTTGGATGTTCACCTCATTTGCAACAATTTTTGTAGCATTTTCATTTGATCAGCACCAAACTTTTGAGGCTGAGAAACTAGAGCCCACAAGCCAGTCCAGGGATGGTGGAAGTGTCATGGAGTCTGTAGTCCACAGTCCACAGTGTTGGCAAACAAGTTGGTATTAAGCTTTCAGTGAAATACATCAGTCGAGGCATTAGATGACTTTCAGGGCTTTCATGTTGGCATGGTCTCTCCTTAGGGTGAGCTGGATAGGAAAATAAGTCCAATACGGCCACATTATGACTTCTTTAATAAAACATTCATTTCAGAAGACAAGAAAAACTATTTATACTACCTTTCTCTACTTGAAAGAAAAGAAAAACAAAATTCAGAAAATCGAATCTCTCATGATTTCTAGGCATTAATGTTATTGAATAATCACACTTAGCAAAACATTATGATTAGAAATTACTCAAATTAAAAAAAATTGTCCCCAAGATGGAGTAAGTAAATAGTACAGACAGACAGACCGACCACGGTTTTATGTGTATAGCAGAGGGAGAGACAGCGGCAGGGGGAAACTGAACTGGCGTTGTAGAATACCAACCTTCTTTTTTAGTAAACCCTATAAAATACACAACTATACACCAAACAGACAGCATTGTCATCATTAAGATATTTTGAGAGTAAAGTGTGGCAACTTACCACTGAGTTACCACACGGCTATATGCCTGCCTGCTCTCTGAATATAACTCTGGCTGTATGTAAATTACCTGTAAACCATTGTATCAAAATCCCTTTAGGAAACCAGAGATCAAGACAGCAGACAAAAACGTGCTTTCATTCCTGGTCCCAACCTTCAGAAAGACAGCTACTTTAAAAGCCTCTGGGAAAAAAAGGTCTAGGAAGCAGATCAAAGGAGATGGTATTGATGGAGAACCAAGCAAAGGGAAGGACCACAACTTGACTACAACTCATTTTGAACTGAAAATATTAAACACCAAACACATATTTAATACACCTCACATATTGAACATCTTAGCTTAGTAACACAGTATACTGTAGGGTATTGGTTGTTCACTTGGTGATGGTGGGACAGAGAGCTGCCCACCCAATGTAAGGTATCTGTGGTGGATTGAATGACAATGGCCCCCCAGGCTCAAGTATTTGAATGCTTGGTCACCAGAGTGGAACTATCTGAGGATCGGAAGGATTGAGAGGTGTGGCCTTGTTGGAGGAAGATTGTCACTCTTTGAGTTTAAGAAACCCATGCCAGACTCAGAGTCCCCCTCTTTCTCTGCCTATGGATCAGGATGTAGATCTCCGCCAGAGTACCACGTATGCTGCCATGCTCCGCATCATAATAATAATGGACTAACCATGGGAAACTGTAAGCAAGCCCCCCAATTCAATTATTTCTTTTATAAGAGTTTCCTTGGTTATGGTGTCTCTTCACAGCAACAGACTGAGACAATAGCCTACCATTTATTGTTATCCCAGGAAAAGTCAAAACTCAAAACTGGAAGGCTTCTAGTGAATTGGCATGGCTCTTTCACCACTGTAAAGCAGAAAAATTTTAAGTTGAACTATCCACTAGAAGAACCATATACCTCTATCCATGTTGAAAATATATAATGCAATTTGATACTCCAATATTACATTTTTTTCTTTTAGCTGTTACTCATCATTACAATCAATGTCAGAAGAATAATCTAAAACTGCTTTCTCATCTCCCACTTAGTCCTTGACTTTCAATAGTGTTCTCAGTACATCCACTCTACCCAAATTCCAATGATATCTTCTGATAGGAGTCTTTAACAACAGCCTAATTGTCTTGGGTAGTGAAATCTCTTAAGAGCATGTCTTATTTGTTCTTGGCACTGGGGACCATGCCTTTCTTAACATTCACTCTTCCTTTGGGTTCTAAGATTCTCCACTTCCTTTTCCCATCTCCTAACTCTCAGTCTCCTTTGCTTCCTCCCTTTTCTCTGGCCCTTCAGAGCTGGTTTTCCCCCTCTGCTTCCTCCTCATTCTGTATGACCCCATTGGGGAAACTCAACCAATGACTTTCTCCTTAAAGGCTCAAATTCTAAAACAAGCAATGTTTTCAGCATTGATACCTTGACTGACTGGATTCTTACAGTTCGTTTCTGACACCTTTGCCAGGAAACTCGACCAGTATCCTGACATTCTCAGCCACATATCATTGCCTCTGGATTCTTTGTCTTGGTGAAAGTTCCTTGTCTACCTGGTCACCATGTCCAAAACCCTAGCACTCATCTAGGAGTTGATCATGATTTAGATGAAATACCCCCCACGGGTCCATGTGCTGAAGCCTCCTTGGTCCACAGCCTGTGGTGTTATTATAATGTGGTAGTACCTTCAGGAGGTGGAGCCCAGTGCAAAGAAGTTAGGTCAATAGAAAGGACCTTTAGAGGAAATCAGGTCGCTGGCGCTCTCCTCTCTCTCTCTCTCTCTCTCTCTCTCTCTCTCTCTCTCTCTCTCTCTCTCTCTCTCCCTCCCTCCCTCCCTCCCTCCCTCCCTCCCTCCCTCCCTCCCTCCCTCCCTCCCTCTCTCTCTCTCTCTCTCTCTCTCTCTCTCTCTCTCTCTCTCTCTCTCTCTCTCTCTCATTGGTTCCCAGTCAAGGTGAGTTACCAGTTTTGCTCTGTTATACATTTCCAGTCATGATGCTCTGTCTTGCTTCATGCCCAACAACAACAGAGACAACTACAACTACAGAGGACAGAAACTGGGCCAAAATAATTTTTTTTTTGTCCTTTAAGTTGATTTCCCCAGGTATTAGTCACAGGGACAAAATGTAGACTGAGCCAGGCTTCCTGCCATACCTCACTTCTCATATTGAAATCTTCTAAGTCCTGGTTTTTCTTTCTTCTTTATTTTGTATGTGTGTTGTTTATGTATGTGGGTGCACATGTGAGTCCGGGTACGTGTGGAGGTCAAAAGATAAAATGGGCTGTGTCTTCTAGGGATTGTCAGCCTGTTTTGACAAGGGGTCTCTTACTGACCTGTAACTCACCACGTCGGATGGTCTGGCGAGCCAGCCAAGCCCCAAGTGTCAGCTTGGTCTCTGCTTCCTTAGTGCTGGGATTGCAGACACTTCCCACCACATCTGGCTTTTTAGAACTGTGGATTCTGGGGGTTGATCTCTGGTCCTCATGCTCACAAGGCTATCACCTGAGCTATCGCCCCAGCCCCATATTTTTCTTCTGAAAACCTCTCAGACCTACTCTCCTGGATAATTACTCTGTCCCCGCCGCTAAGGCATTATTCATATCCCCAGTGCCTGTTGTTGAGGTACTGACACCTACACCCTCATGAAACCAGAGGTGACCTCTGAGAGACCCGTGAATCATCTGATGCTACATGTACGGAATTTATGTGAAGAAGCAGTACGGATTTCAAAAGGGTGAGAACAATTAGCTTTGTGTAATTGTCACAGTCCCCCAGTCTAGTCTCACTCTTCTGCCCTGTCCTCCATTCTGCTGTCACAATGCCCGTCTGTAGGACAGATCTAGTCACAGCCGTCCTGTCTTACTTGCATGATGCGAATCAATTGTACACGTTAGTTGTGTTCACTGTATTATTTCTATATACTCATACATTATACATTAATCGTGTCAATTAATCTTTTTATTTGACCTCCATGCTCGTACCCTACTTCTCCAGGAATCTTCCTTTAGCTTTGAGGCTAACTTATTCTAAAATGTTCACACAAGAAGGAACACGTGACATTTGTCTTCCTATATTTGGCTTATTTTGTTTACCATGATGTCCTTCTGCTCAATCTACGTTCCTGCAAATGAGACGATTCTGCATTGCTTTGTGGCTGAATAATACCCCATTGTGTGTATATACTACGTTTTCTTTATCCATTCATCTGTTGATGGGTGAGTTGATTCTGTATCTCAGTTATTGTGAATAGTGCTGCAATAAAGAGAAGGATGCATTTAGCTCACCCATAAACTGATTTTATTCCTATTGGCTGTATGCTCAGTAGAGGTTAGCCACATCACTGGTTTTTTTTAAAGAAATTTTTTTATTCATTTTATATACCAACCACAGATCCCTCTCTCTCATCCCTCCTCCTGCTCCCCTTAGCCTTCCCCCACGCACTCACTCCTCACCCCCTCCTCCCATGGGGAGTCAGCAAAGCCTGGTACATTCAGTTGAAGCAGGACCCAGTCCCTCTCCTCTGCATCAAGGCTGAGCAAGGTGTCCCACCATGGGTAATGGGCTCCAGAAAGCCAGCTCATGTACCAGGGATAGGTTCTGATCCCACTGCCAGAGGCCCCTCAAACAGACCAAGCTAACAACTGTCTCCCATATGCAGAGAGCCTAGTCTCGTCCCATGCAGGTTTCACAGTTGTTGGTCTAAAGCTCGTGAGTTCCTACGAGCTTGGTTCAGTTGTCTTTGTAGATTTCCCCATCATGATCACCCCCCCTTGCTCATAGAATCCCTCATCCCTCTCTTTGACTGGACTCCCTGAGCTCGGCCTGGTGCTTGGCTGTGGATCTCTGCATCTGCTTCCATCATTCGGATGAATAGCCAGTTCATTTTTAGTTTTCTGATGGAACATCATCCTGTTTTCTATGGTGGCAGCACTAATTTACATGCACACCAACTGCATATAAAAGTTCCCCTTTCCCCACATCCTTACTACCATTTATTATTTTTCAAATTTTGATAACAGCCATTCCAACTAGGATGAGATGTAGCTTTGAGTTGAGTTTCTCTGACTGGCCCTCCTGTTTTTATATGCTGTAGTGGTTATTGTTTTAAGATAAACCCTCAAAGTATTTGTAAGGTCCCATATAATCTAGTTGCCTGCCAACTTCCGCAGGCTTTTCTGTCTCAATTTTCTTTCCATTTTGTATTTCAATCCCTAATAAAATTTCAATACCTGAGTTTCTTCTGACATCCTGGTGTCCCCTACCTCACTTTTCCTCACATTGTTTTCTTTGCCCAGGTGTTCCTTACAAAGCTTTCCTGTGCTACCACTTCCTCTAAGCCTGTGAGACTCCAGCACAAAGAACGGAGCCTTTACATCTGTCCAGAATACACAGTAGAACGAGTTGTCTCACAGTCCCCATGTTTCTGTGGGCTACTATTGATGGAATAGTGCTTACATCCCAAAGCGTAAGAACGAGGTCTTGTTTGTTTTTATTTCTTCCAGTAAGTATCACAATGTTTGGCCCGGAAGGCTCTTCCATATGTGTTGATTGACTTTAAATGAGATACCAATCTGGCTTTTTATCACGATCCACTTCCATTCACATACTAAAAACGTAAGTTGAAGAATGACTGCATAAGGAAAGACCATCTCAGATCATAATATATGAATGAAAATAGTTGCTAGATAGGTTACCCCATGAATATAAATCATCATTGCAAAGGCCCAAAATGCTAAGAATAATGTGAAATAAGAAAAATGAAAGAGAAATTTTCAACTTTTGATGGGAGCTTCACATAATTTTCTGTTGCTTACATTCAAATATTAGTATGATTCTTTTTTTAAATTTTTTTTAATACAGTGTTCTGTTTGCATATATCCCTGCAGATCAGAAGAGGGAGCCACATCTCACTACAGATGGTTGTGAGCCACCATATGGGTGCTGGGAATTGAGCTCAGGACCTCTGGAAGAATAGCCAGTGTTCTTAACCTCTGAGCCATCTCTCCAGCCCAACTAGTATGATTCTTATGAGATGATGGCAGTGATGGGCTATTGAGATTGCTGAGTGGGTAAAGGTGCTTGTCCTTGAGGCTGATTACCTGAGTTCAGTCCTTGAGAGCCACACAGTAGAAGAAAATCAACTTCTGCAAATTGTCCTCAGCTACACAAACACACACACACACACACACACACACACACACACACACAATGACATGTGGATGCATGTGTGCATGCACACACACACATAAACAAAATATATAGGTAGGAAGAGCAGAGAAGAGGGAGGAAAGATGGAGACTGAGCAAAGGGTCAGTCCAAAACTACCATGATATAGAAGTTCTAAGGCTCTGCCACCCAACAGGGGACTGCAGTTCACAACAAATTCCTATATAGTTTATAAAGACTAGAAGAGAGGAGTTCAACATTTCTCAACACAGAAATAGTTAAGTGTTTAAGAAGATTGGTGTGTTAAGTACCCAGACTTCATCATCGCCTGCTCTGTGCATGAGCTGAATTATGACACTGAATTTCATCATGTGTACATGTCAATTTCAAAGCTATAGAAAAAGGCAAAGAGTGCCTTGAGTTTATAAGTCAATTAGCTAAAGATCAGAGGATAGAAAAGTAAAACTTCCACTTTTAATAGTGTTTAAGGCACAAAAAAACCCAAACAGGACATTCTGATTTTAAGATTTTGATAAATTACCAGCAAGATAACTTCAACAAATTCCCTTGCACATACATTTCAAAAAAAAAAAAAAAAGTAAGAACTCCTCCAGTGTGTGACTCACTGTGTTGCATTTATGTGTGGTCAAAATGTTGAACGCAGGAAGGGGAACAGAAAGATGAAAGAAAACAGTATGAACCCGAGAGGGGAAGAGAATTTCTAAAAAAACGACAGCACGCCCTTAGAAAGGAAGCTTCCTACGCGTTTTTGGTGAAAGCAGAGTCTAACATAAAGACAGCATTATCATTGGATCATGCAAATATTGACCGTGTATCAACAGCCTCTTTCCCCGGAGTCTGCGGAGGCTGCTGTGGCCTCCACAGTCTCCTGTGCTGGAGCCAACAACTAAGGGTGCAACAACAAGGGTGGATGAGATCAAAGCCTCGATACGCAGATGCCCAGCCATTCGCCATTAAACAACTGATAAGAGAACAAAGGAAGTCTCTGTGCACGTTCACCACGATTTGAATAGCAGCTAGTTGAGAGGGTTGGTAACAGATGTCAGTGTTTCGTATGATACCACGGTTCTAGAACGTGTAACTTCTCTTGGCCCGCGTTTTGGAAAACAGAACTATTTTTTTTTTAAAGGAGCAAATTTGAATACCATTTCATTAGTTATGCTCTTTCTCGTCTGAAGAATTTGGTTAAACATAGTTTTAATGATATCTTTGAGGTTTTTTTTTTTTAAAGAAAGAGATAGAATATAATTTTATCTGCATAATTTAAGTAAGGTGTCTCAAGGTGCTGATCAGCCAGTAAAGGTTTGCATTCAATGCAAATAATCAAGGCATGAATTCATTAAGGATTCTGAAGATGCTGTTGTTTGCAGGGTTTTTGGAGAGAGAGAGAGAGAGAGAGAGAGAGAGAGAGAGAGAGAGAGAGAGAGAGACTGTGTGTCTCTGTGTCTGATGACACATCTTGTCTATTCATTCCAAAACCATAAAAAGTAACATGAAATAAAGACTACTCTTATCCTTTTGATATTTTTGCCTAATCAGTAAAACATTCAACCACCTAGTATTTCAAACTAAGTCAAATTTCAGAAAAATTGAGTGTGTGCATTTTTTTTCTAATTTAAGCATCATAAAAGTAAGTAGAAATATGAAATGAGTCTTCAAAATCCATTTCTTTGTCTAAGAAACATATGATGGTTTTCAGAGAGACCCTAAATCCTGACTTTCCAGCACTCCTGGAAGGTTGAAGAAATATCTTCCCCATGCCCAAGGAAGTAGTGAACCTTAGAGGTAAAGTTCACCAAGTTGCACTGATGATTCATGCGAGAAAAAAGCTCCCAGACGAAACTACAGCTAACACTGTGAAGAAGTTGGAGATAAATATTCTTGTCAGTAGACCTTCAACGAGCAAGTATCTGCCTTCATTTAGAACAGTGGCTCTTGGACTGTGGATCACGACACTTTGGGGTTGAATGACCCTTTCACAGGCCATCCGACAACACAGATGTTTACATTACAATTCATAACAGTAGCAAAGTTACAGTTATGAAGTAGCAACAAAATAATTCCATGGTTGAGGTCACCACAACATGAGGATCTATATTAAAGGGCCGCAGCATTAGGAAGGTTGAGAACCACTGACTTAGAAGGACCATAGAGTAAATCTCAGGAATACTACTTCCCCTTTCCAGGTTTTAGAATAAAAAAAAAAAAAAAATCAATGTATATTCACAGCGCCACCTACTGCTTCATGCTAACACTACAGCGCCCAGTGAATCGAAAGGGATTCCTTTTGTAAGGGGCATCTGCAGTGCTGTTCTTAAAGCGCTGTGATGTGTCATTATACACGTGTGGCCATGGGCCAGCTCCTTCTTCATTTAATAATTCATATTTGCTTGCAATGAGCTGTGGTGTAATGAAAAATGATCTATGCTAAGTTGAGAAGGGCTGGGCTCTTGATATAGCATCGTTTGACCTCATTTTCTGGTTAGGCTGCACCGTCGTGCCTGGTATAAAGATAAGGAGACGGTCATTGCGATCTCCTTTCACATCGTCACGTGAGCTCCCAAATGAAGACACACAACTTTCAAACTTGCTGAGATTTCTTTAATTGAGAGCAGGAGTAATTAAATTTTAGGCTGTTATTATATCATACAAGTAAAAATTTCTAGGTAGAAACTAAAATATATAAGCAATCTGTTTAATATATCAAATTCCAGCATCTAGGTAATTTGGTATTTCCTCTTGCTTAGAGTCTTGTTGGTAAAGCCCATCTCGGACGACAATAGAAAAATTTCTACCTATGAAATGATCACGGGCTGATTTTTTTATGTGCCTCCTGATGTGAGGCACAGAGGGAACACAGAATCATTTAATGCAGCATTCCTATCAGACAAGTATGATCTCAACATGACTGGGAGGAAGCAGCCAGCCACAGCAGATTGGAGCTCTCAAAAATGTCAATGTTGTGTAAGATAAAGGAAGACTGGGAACTGTGTCAGACCCAAGGAGGCTAGGGAAAGAGAAACGATAAGTAAATTCGGTGTGTGATCTGGGCCAGTTTTGGGGAGAGGAGAAAAACTCATCTAGAACACACTGGAACAAGCGGTCTTTAATGTAGAGTATCAAATCAATGTTGACTCTCTTGAATTTGTTGTTATGTAAGAAAACATCACCATAATTCGTAAATACATTCTGCAGCATATAGCAACAGACAAACATGTAGACATGACTAAAGCTAATCTCAGATGTCTCAGGAAAAAAAATATGCTTCAGAAAGAGGAGGGTGGCAAGACAAACAGACAAAAAAATTAATAACTGGTGAACCTGAGTAAAAGCTAACAGGACTAGTTTGTACTGTTCTCGAAACCTGGTTGTAAATTTGAAAATATTTTAAAATTAAATAAGTATTAGGTACACTTTCCTCAGTTTCTAAGATGCTTTTAAAAGATGAAGGATACTAGCCTGCTTGTTTTCCTTTACAAAGAATCTTTCACCTCTTAAGGCAGCAGGAGCCCAGCCAGAGGTTGCAGCATCAAGAAAAAAAAAAAAAAAAACTGGTCCTGGCCCCAAGTGCAGCATCCTTTCCAGCAAGGTACCCTAACTCTTCCAAAAACGGCACATCACAGGTGCCGAGGATCACTTCACTAACTCCGGTGTGGCTGCCCACATCGTCTCACAAGGCCTCCCGGTCAGGCGATTCACCCTCAAACACTGTGTCAGGAGCTTTCTGAGGACGAGATAACAATGATAAAATGCCCAGTCCTCTCCCTCAGGAAGCTCAGAGGTGGTGAGGAGGTCACCGTGTACACAGAGACCCAACTGCGGCCTTTGATCTGATTTTTAAGCCTGAAACTACATGTAAAGAGGTCAGCCCGTGGGTTAACAAAACAGTTACAGGGATTTTGTATGGATAGTGCATTCTGTTCATTTGTGTCTTTTGTCATGTGATAAAAGATTGTAGAGTCAAAAGTACAAATGCCGGGGCTCTTAGGATCCAACATTTAATGCCCTCTCCAGACTACAGGTTTTCTTACACTGTACAATCAAAGCTCATTAGGAGAGAAGATGGATGAGCCTGCCTCCTCCATTAAAGTGCCAGGAGCCACAGAGAGAAAAGAGAGGAGAAAAACATAGATCAAGAAATATGGCAAAAGTAAGATTCTCTTCCGTAACCCTTGTGATTTATTCTTATTTTTAGTTGTTGTAAAATACTGATTAAACAATAAATTCTAAATAAGGTAGGAAAATGCGTCTGTTAATGTTTAAGCTAACCATTTCTCTTGCTGGTGCCATAACATATGTATTCCAGTTACACACCTCAGACTCTAGAAAAGGACTCATTGGATACTTGCATATTAATCCACATGTCTAATAGCAATAATTCAATGTTAAAGGGAAATGATTATTTTCCCCAATGCTTAAATGTCTTATTAACTAAGTGAAAATCTTGTCAGTCAACCAATGCCTCACCTATAATTGTTTCAGCAGGACTTACATTCCACACTCCCCTAGTATCAAAACTTGGAATGATAGTCTTTCATCTTCATGTGTTTTCTTCCTCCTGAATTAATTGACAGTTTAATCAACCCGTGAATCAAAGACTGGGGGCAAAAAGCACACCCTCCATGTGATGTTGCAGACAGGTGTTTGTACCCCTGAGGGTCCTCACATGCCAACTGTGCTCACAATCCTGAACACCCTCACCTGTGAACCAATAATAGTGGGTGACTGCACTAGAGATCATTTCAGAAGCATCAATGTACTTTTGGAGTCTACTAGAAGCCAATTTACAGGAGAAAGGCAAGATAATTTGGTTGTGATGAACCGTTTACTATTCTCTCAGTATCTTGGTTTCCTCGTCTGGAAAGTGGAGTAAGATTCTTTACTCAGATCCCAAGTCAGGAGCACAGAACTGGCTAGTGTTCACTACTGCTGTGAGAAGTACCAACAATTGCAATTTCCTCACAGTCCTTCACCGGACTCTTCTATGCACAGGAGTCCGCAGGCCTTCTGTGTCAAGTACATGGATTCATTAATATTCTAGGGCTCCAATCTAGACTGAATTATTAAATTTTTAAGCGGTAGGCCCCTGTACTGTCTTCCAATATTTTACTCAGGATCTTGAGACCCAAGACAACATGTTGTTTAGTTATACAGGCTACTTACTTTGCAGGTTGTTTTGCTTTGAAAGGAACGTTTTATTATGGTAAGGATATTTTACATGAGATGTCCCTCCTTAACACATTGCTCATGTGCAGTACAATCCTGCTGACTGTGCACAGTGCTGTACAGTGGCCCTTTACAGCTTAGTCATATTGCATGACTGAAATTTTATGTTTATTGATTAGCAACTCCCTCATGTCCCAATTCCTGGCTCCTGGCATTTGCTACCATTTCCTGTTTCTGGGAGTTGGACTGTTTTAGAGACCATGCTGTAAACGGTCCATGTTATGTCTGTCTTTCTGTGACTGACATTTTACCTAGTGTATTGTTCTCCAGATTCATCCCTATTGCCACGTATCATAGAATTTGCTTTTCTGAAAGGTAAATATCCATTTATCTGCCGATAAGGAGATGAGTCTGTGTCTACAGCTTAGCTGTCATGCATGCGCTTCAGTGAACTTGGGAGTGTTAATACTTCTTTAGGATCCCAATGCAAATTTTTGGATAGATGTTCAGAAGTGGAGTTGAAAGGTCATATAATAGCTTGCTATTTTAGTCTTTTGATGACCCCTCATGCTGTTTTCATAGTGGCTACATTTTCCCATTGTATAATAACTCCAGTGTCTATTTGTTCCAATCACTAATACTTAAGTCTTCTGGGGTTTTGATAGCAGCATCCTAATAAGTGAGGCATTCTCGATCCTTTATTTCTGACACTGACCATCTTTTCTATATTTGCAGCCATTTGTAAAAAGCCAATCCAAACAACCTGAAGGGAAACCGTAGTATTGCTGGCCAGTTGTATCTTATTTATAGAAATGTTTCTCCAAAGCCATAGCTGGAGTTTACATCAGATTTTGTTGTTGCTGTTTTGATGCTGTGTTAAATAGGTTATATTTGCTATTGAGTTACAAGCAGCCCCTTGTATTTTGTCAGGTAGGCCCTTATCTGATATACAGTCTGCTAAGGTTTCCTTCCACCCTGTCAGTTATCTTGTCTTCGTCTTCTGCTGCACAGAAAGCTTTAGATTTGACTTGTTCCCACTTAACCTATTTTTGCTGTTGTTGTCTTGTTTACAATATGATTACCAGGAAATTACTGCCAACATCAGTGTCATGAGACATTTCTTCCAAGAGTTTCACAGCTTAAGGTCTTAGGCTTATGTCTCTGAAACGTTTTGAATTGTTTTATCTATAATACAATTGCCCAATTTCATTATTTACTGGTGAAAATTGGGGCAACTGGTTGATTGGTTGAAGAGATTGACTTTTCTCCATATAGATTCTTCTTGTCCTTATTAAATTACTTGTTATATGTAAGGCTGTATCTCTGTATTCTTTCCTTGACTCCATTGGTCTATATGTGTATTTTCATGTTGATATTATGGTTTTAATCACTGTTGTTTTGTAATATGTTTTGAAAGCAGGAAATGTGATGCTTTTAGCCCTGTTCTTCATTTATGAGACTGATTTGGCTATTTGAGGTTTTCTGTGACTTCATGTAAATTTTAAAATCTTTTTTTATATTGTAAACATATCATTGGAAAATTGATAGGGATTGCTTTTAATATAGAGATCACTTTGGGTAGCACGGGCATTTTTTAAAGCATTAAGTTTTAGAAACCCATGAGCACAAAACAGTCTTCCATCTGTTCACATTTCCTCAAATTTCTTTCATTGGCAGTTTTGCATTTCCAGCACATACATCTTTGAAAGGTAAACATAAATCAACTTTGCAAAGGAATATATATATATATATATATATATATATATATATATATAATATACCCAAGCCTAACAATGACATTCTGGCTGGCAAGTATTTAGATGGTAAACTGAGATTAAAAGAAAAACAGTTAACACTATTTACTAGGCTTATGAGTCTGCATTAATAGCTGATGTTTACTGCCAAAAATTATCATTTTTTCCTCTAGTAAATAATGTGCTGTCCACAAGGTTAGTTTAAAAATGAAGAGGCAATTAAGTCTACACTGAAGAGGAGCTTCACAGTATTGGATGGAATGAAAACCCTGAACTCTCATGCCTGGCTCCTTCGGAACGCTTTTCATGTAGCTTACAAAAAAAAAAAAAAAAAAAAAAAAAATGCTTAATTTGTGGTCCTGTAGATGGCAGATAGCCTGAATCTGTACTAAGGCCCTTCTACATCCACATTTGTGAATCAACCCCAGTTCTGTATAAGATGTTTGTGAAAGTTGCTTGCTTATTTTGAGGGAGATAGAAAACAGATCTTTAAAAAAAGAAGGAATTCCCAGAATTGAGATAAACATGTTAAAACCCATTGTAATGACACATGTCCACATCTGTGTCCCTAATCACAGAAGAAACAGAACAGAGGTTCAAGCAGTGGTGCCTACAGCTTCAGGAACGAGGGTGGGACCCTGCTGACAGCACCCTCAGATGGGAATGGAAAAGGGAATCCCGTGGGGTTTGCCATTGTATATGTTCTTTCCGAATCTGACTATATCCCCTTCACGGTTTCCCTTATTTAGAAAACCAAGAATCCAGGAGGCCTTTAAAAATTATTTATCCCAAAGAGTGGTCTATCCCCCAATTCTGACGCTGATAGTGACAACAAGGTATAGTTAGAATGACATCTGACATTGACCTCTGAGCCAAGGAAATGGGCCTAAGTGACCTCAGTTCTTATTAAGAGCAGGTTTAACTTGTTTGTAGAGAATCATTTGCTCAGTCCAAAAGAAATAAACAGCATCAGGCTTTTGCTGTTTGCTTGTGATCTTCCTTAGATAAACTCATTTGTCTGAGTTTAGAGTGAATTGCGTTCATCCCTTCACAGACATGAAATTGTGGTGCTTTCATTGATTTACCAGGAACATTAAGTACTTTTCCTATTTACTTTTTTTTCCATGTGTATTTTTAGCTGTCACTGAAAATCACCACTATTGCCCACGACGAATGATGCCTTGCAATAAAAAGGGCAAACAACAGAGAAAAGATAACTCAAAGTCCCATGCATTTTAGAAAGCACATTGGAGAGGCTTAACTCCCCTCCCGCCTCAACTTACAAACTCCTCGGATAAGTTCGGTCTGGAAAACAAGGAGGGGGTGCGGCAGGGCTTTGCTGCACTAACTCTTGCTGGACACCAGAGACGCTGACCTTCGCAGTTTGTTGCCGATGAGTCTGTCAGCCGGCATTTGTAGTCCACACCACCCTGGCGTTCTGCATTAAGCCCATCATTTCTTACCTTCTACACTCCTGGATCAATCTTTATCTGAAATCAATTTCATGCTTTTCTGTGTAGAAATTGGCAGCCAGAGCTTATCCTCGCCACCACATGGTCTGTCACAGACTCATCTCTGGACATATGGCGGCTTCAGCTGGGTTTGTTTCCCCTCTTATTTCATACTGTTCCTCTGGAGGATAGATTTCTCCTCCACACCATCTCAGATTGCTTATTTCATTCATGGCGTGGAGGCCTGTAGTGGGATTTTCATTTGTATACAGCATCATCGGATACTGTGAGACGCATACAGAAGGGGAAGGGGAGGCCAAAACATCACTGTAATTGTGTTTCCACACTTGGGAAATGTTTTCTCTTTAGATTACCAAAACAAGACTTCCTAAAAGTGACACTGAAAATATAAAGGAAACTGATAGTGTAATCCAATGGAAAAATCAACGGGAAGGTGCCCACAGCACAAGCATAGAGCCTGCATTTGGATCCTTAGCACCCACCAGACAGCCAGGCATGGTGGGCTTGCCTCTGTAACCCCAGCACTGGGAAGGGGAGACGAGCCAGGTAGAGGCCTGAAGCTTACTGCAGCCAGTCAGCCAATTGGAGAACCACTCTATCTCAAAAATCGTAAGATGAAGAGCAATAGAGAAAGACAGTGGACACCAACCTCTGGCCACCACAGAAGTGCACATATGGGCACATGCACCCACATGTACATGAGCACACACACACTCACTCACAATCTACATACACATAGAATAAGTATTAAGAGGTTTAAACATAAAAGAGTTGGTACCCTTTATGAACAAACTGCTGTCGTCTATCCTGTGTCCGTTCTGCTCCTCGTCTTTTGTTTCCTCTTCTTCCCTTTCCTCTTCTCCTCTCCCCCTTTGTCCTGTTTTCTCCGCTTCCTCTCCTCTTCTTCCCTCTCCTCCCTTTCCTCTCTTTTCTGCTTCTAACAGCATCTACATTCCCCTCTTCCTGCCTTACTGGCTAATCTCCCTCTCAGATGTCAGAACCAGTCAATGGCCACTCATTCCCAAAGAAGTGTCTCACATTGCTCCTGAGCTGAGAGTTTGGAGGGAAGTTGTTCAGGTAAACAGTAGATCCCAAAGAACGGCCATGGATCAGTAACAACAGCAGAGGCAGCAGCTGAGAGCCTGCTAAGGAAATAAACTCTCAGTCCCCTCACAAGACCTGCTGAATCCACGTTCTGGCTAGCAATGCACACTGAAGTTTGGCAATGATTGGACTGGAATAGTCAGGGAATGCTACTGCAATGGTCCCACATGGTGTGGTATTGGGGGTAGGGGCTGGCTTAGATCCTACTTTAGGTAAAAAATGTTTTATAAAACACAACAGTGGAGCTAGAGAGATGGCTCAGCTGCACTTCCAAGGACCAGAGTTTGGTTCCCAGCACCCATGTTGGATGCTTCATAATCATCTATAATTCCATCTCCAGGGGATTCAACACCTCTGGCCTCTGCAGGCACCTGTTCTCCTGTGCATATTCCCAGGCACACTCACACACACACACACACACACACACACACACACACACACACACACACTTAAAAATAATACAAATACAAGTTTTAAAAGAGAATGGAATGCAGCATGTACATGACTCCATGTACGTGTGGTCAGCATAAACTTCTTGAGACCCTCTACCTCACCTCCATCACTGACATTTAACACCAGTACTCATAGCTACACAAAAATGGGAACAGCATTCAGGATAAAATGTTAATGTGAACTTTGTAAAAGTAGGTGGCACCGGGGTTTGTCATTGACACTTGAACTTGTGTCCATTTGATGGTAGAAGAACCTCAGGCTGAGTGAGCAGCTACTGGGCTTCTGAGCAAATGGAGACCTTGGTTTGACAGCTTCTCTGAGGTCACACTCAGCAGTCCAATGTTTTATTATCCCATGTTACTCTGAGATTGATCTAAACGCTTCCTTGATGATACTCACTTCAGATTTTGTGATTGTACATAGGGCACGCTATCTCCCCAGGAGGCATCAAAACTTGACTTGTAACTGGTTCTTTTTGTGTGGGTAGGGGAGGTAGCTTAGTGTTAGTGTGCTGGCTATGAAGCATGAAGGACTGACTTTGGATCTTTAGCACCTACATACACCTTAGGCATGACGGCATGCGTCTGTAATCCCAGCAGCACAGGGGGAGCAGAAGCAGACAGGCCCTGGAATTCTCTAGCCAGCCAGTCTAGCCAAAATAGTGAGAAACCCTGTCTCTCGAAATAAGCTGGAAAGCAATAGAGGAAGACACTCAATACTGACCTCCAGGCATGTGTGCAACACGCGCTCAAGCACACACACACACACACACACACACACACACACACACACATATTCACAAGCACACATGTGTATGCACAAAGTTCCTTTGGTATGAACCAGCTATCACAAGGGATTCTGAAGTCTCAGGAAAGACTCGAGGGGAATTATCTGAGTTATTAGAAAAACATGTGCCAAGGACTGGTGAGCGATTCCTTGTTCTTCCTCCAGGCTTTACAGCTGGGACTCCAATTTATCCTGAAAAATCCTGGCTGGAGATTCCTTTGGACTCCCCAATTCAAAGGCAATAACCGAAGACAAAGAGAACAAGTAGACAGGAGCAAGAAATTAAGTGAAAAAAAAAACGTGAAGACTCCAACACGATTTGACAAATTCACAAGTTCTGTGAGACTTTCGGGGTGTGGGGGAAGAGAAGATAAAAGATGAGGAGGAAGGGGAGGAGGAGAGAGCAGTAGTCAAGGTTGTGACAAAACAGGGTTCTAGCACAGTTCTTGGCACAAAGAATCTTGTTCCTCTTCCTCGCTCTCATTCCCATAAAACCTCACCGAAAGCCACAGTGCAGAGGAGGTCCCAATATCAGTCTTCACATTCACAGAAACCCTTTCCAGTAGAAACAGCCTGTACCCATTCACCCTCCCATCCTGTTACCTACTTGACTCAAAACATCAACCTGATTTCATTCCTGATTCATCTTAAACCACATATAAATTCATCCCTATCTGGATCACATCAAACAGTAATGCGTACACTGGCTTCTCCCAGCACCAACCTGGCATCTCAGCCTGTATATGGGAGGAAAACATCTGCCACATTTTTTTTTTCTCATTGTCCATTTCAGGAGTAAATAAAATTTTATTAGTGTTTATAGTTGAGGTCAAAGTTTGAGATGACTTTTTCAAAGGCTGAATTTTCTCAGAGTTTATTGGGATTAGCGATTCTGACAAGCTGTTATGCATTTATTTTAATCTCTTGCCGAAGAGAATAATTTCTTCACAGATAAAAGCATACGTGCAAAGCAGCTATTGTGTATGCACAGTAGCGTATTTTTAAACCCTGTCCTATTAAGGAAGAGAGGATAACAACCAAATGTGCCCTAAGAACCAAGGTCCATACTTTACATTACTGGGTGTTAGGCCATTAAATCAATGCATGCTGGGCGGGAACTTTGCTCCTAATGTGTGTACAATTTTATAAGTTCTTTGACTACAGAGCAAATTCACAGGTGCTGTGTAGCTTCTTAAGTCTATAATTCTTTAATAGCTTTTGCTTTTAGCGTTTCCCTCCCTGCTTGCTCAGTAAATGGTTCAGTTTGGATTGAAAGTCAAAGATAATTGAGCATGGAAGTGCTGAGTTGTGTTCCTTTCTAAAAGGGTTAATGGCCAATAGTCAGTGAGTTGAAATTAAAATGAGAGGGTATTAAAGGAGGTGCCGTGTACCTTAATTTTTTTCTTTCAAGATTAATTGATTGTATATATGGTGATCTATATGCTAAAGTCAATTTTAATATATGATGTTGAAAACCAGGCTTGGCCAAGTGAGGCAGATCTTTCTGATGTCTTTATATTAAAGGGGTCAAGATGACCTGGAGAGATTCAATATTGAGCAAGAGGGTGATTGAAGAACAGGGAAGAGCCGGGCGGTGGTGGCGCACGCCTTTAATCCCAGCACTTGGGAGGCAGAGCCAGGCGGATCTCTGTGAGTTCGAGGCCAGCCTGGGCTACCAAGTGAGTCCCAGGAGAGGCGCAAAGCTACACAGAGAAACCCGGTCTCGAAAAACCAAAAAAAAAAAAAAGAACGGGGAAGAAAGAGAGGCCTCGGAAGGCTTTAGAATGAAGATGGAAATCCAGCATTCCTGTTTCTACTTGAGAAAGGAAAGACTACAGACTAATGGAGTGTTTCCTGGGCTTTGGTTAGAAAGACTGCTTAAATAAAGAAAAGAAAGATATTTTTTGATACAAAAAAGGGAAAGGAGAGTCAAGGTAGCAAAATTATGGAGGTGATGTAAGAAGAAAGAGCTAAAGGCCTTACTAACAAGAGGAACTACCAAGGTTTTCAAATGGGAGAGTCAGGTCCATCTTTAAACTGTCCGTTCTACACAACCTGCCAGGTGGAATTTGCATATTCATGGCAAGTGATCCCTCAGTCACCCTCAATTATAGCAAAGCTAATGACTGACTTCCTACTTCCTGTCCAAACCAAACACCGAATGGGGGCTTTCTTCTCAGGTATCTGGGGAGACTTTTTCACAGCAGGATTTCCAGCTCTGATCGTCCACGGATGTCTAAGAGCTGACAAGACTCCAAGAAATAGGCTTGCAGACCCAACAAAGGCAGCTGTGATGGCATTCAGCCCTCAACAGAACAGTTTGCCCATGATGCCAGACAAGTGGGACAGACACATGTTTAATACAGGAAGAGAAAGAAGTCACTCAAGGCAGAAATGGGGAGTTTGGGCTTCGTGTTTAATTAAGATACTTCTCTGTAAAGTCTTGAGAACTGAAATAGGATGGCTTTCACTCTGCCCTCCTTTAATAACCCCCTTTACTCAGAGTCTGCTTAAAGAAAAAAAAAAAGAAATTCAGACTAGATAATTCAAGAAAAGAGTGCTCCCTGCCAGCATCTCTCAACTACACACCAGAGCTATCACTCACCTTTGTTCAGCTGAATTTAAGAGCCCATCCGTGCACTCAACTTCTGATGGATTCCGAAGCCAAGATGTGTTCTGAGAATGGCTGGATTTGCCAAGCAGGATGTGGGAACTGCAATGTGTGAGAGAAAGTTATGAACCCTGGGGCCATCCTTAGTTCTATTCTTCTGTTTGGTTCTATCTTTTATGCCTATCCTTATTAAATGTTCTAATCTTTAATTTCTCCACTGGGGGAAAACACAGTGCTAGTTGATCTCTTTGGTGCCAAACATACAGAGATGCTGCTGCAAGACCCAGCCATCACTCATGAATACCTCAGTGTTTTTGATGAAAGGAACAGGATAAATTAAACATTTCATTATCGTATTCATTGTTCATGTGCTTCCTTTGGCCCCAGCCTGTGCACAGCATTTTATTATTGTCACATGAGGTTAATAACAATGGTGTCCTCTTCTCCTTTGCTCACAGCAGCCAGTGCAGAAACAATCAAATGCCTATGATTTTCTAATATTTTTGCTGCTGATCACTATTAAGCTATCTTAGTCCCATTTTTCACTCATAAAATCATATATGAATACTATTAATGTAACACAGAACTCAGAAACACATCACTGTGTTAATGAAAATAGGAGGGTACATTTCTCGCTCTGTGACTCCAGACTCAGGAAGAATAATATGCTTATTGTAGACACCTAGTACAATCTACAAGTCGTAGGTCCAAGTGAGAAACCTTATCTCCAAGTCAAAGCTGATGGCTTCTGAGGAATGATACCTAATGCACATGTCCTTGCATGTGCAAGCACTTGTGCAAATGTGTATGTGCGCATGTGTACACACACACACACACACACACACACACACACACACACACACCACATACATGAAATGAGCCTAAACCACTCACTAGAATAAATTAGATCATTTCTGGTTGACAGAGAGAACTGATATGAAATAATAAATACTGGAAAATTATCAACAGGCCAATTTCTCAAAGCTAGTCAATGACCCTCAATCATCAGAGTGTCCAGGGGAGTTACTTAACAGCCTCCTGCCTGTGTCCCCACCCACTCAGCTTAGTGAAGCTGGAACTATGTTAGAGTTTGAGTTGCTCTTGCCTTTTACAAGGGAGAAACACAGAAATGCCTATTCACCCAAGATAGGACTTCAGCTGATCAAAAAATCCAGTCTGATAAACCGATGAGTGTGGGATCTACTTCCAGGAGCAGAGTGACACTTAAGGCATCTGAAGTACTAAAAATCTCTACCCCTGCATAAGCGGTGACTCATGGGAGCTGCACTACTAGACCCCCTTGCCCCAGCAAATCTTCTATCCTCTATCTTTTATATCCTTCCCCAAGGCCACACAAAGCTAGGTTAGGATTATATGCAGCTCATGCAGCAGTGAGTGGTGACTACACTCTTGACCCAGGATCTAATGACCCCTTCTATAAGGGGATGATAATAGGTACAATCTCATGGGGGGTACACTCATGGTTTGGTGATGCCATACTCAATCCACTCCACTCCTTCATCTGACTCTTACATTCTCACTTCCTCCTCTTCTGTGATATTTCCCAAGCCTGCCTTGAAAGGATATATATAGTTTCAGTTTTCTATTGCTGTGAAGAGACACCTTAACCAAGGCAATGTTCAAAGCAAAGTATTTAACTGGGAGCTTGCTTACAGTTTTAGAGGGTTAGTCCATGATGATCATGGCACTGGAGCAGGGTCTGGGAGCTTTACATCCCCATCCACAGGGAGGAAAGACTGGGCCTAGCATGGGCTTTTGAAACTTCAAATCCCACCCCCAGTGACATATCTCTTCCAACAAGATCGCCCCTACTCCAACAAGACCACACCTCCTAATCCTTCCCAAGAGTCCACTAACTGAGAACCAAGCAATTAAATATATAAGCCTATGGGGCCCATCCCATTCTCATTCAAACCACCACAATCAATGTAGACCACAGCAGCAGATATTTATCCCCAAGGGTTTGACCAGTTAGGAATTTCTGCTCAGAATCACCACCCACTATATGAATGTTTCCTTCTATTATAGACAACAGCAACAGAAATCTAAGGTTATAAGCCCAAATATTTAGAAGGCAATTTGAAAGGTGATCATATCCACCTAACAAGATAATAGCAGGAACTTCCCAACTAAGGCCTATGGGTGCCTGCAGATACAAGTTGTTACCTTGACTTAGAGTGCCAAATTTGCCTTCCCCACTGTGGGGCAAGACTTAAATCCAATTAGAAGGCCATTGGCTGAACCTAGAAACAGTCTTGCCACAATTTCTCTATTGTGGCACATATTGCCTGGCATGGTGATGGTACCAACACACAGAGTCCATAGCATAGCTGGACCATGAATGTAAATCTTGCCCCTAGTACCTTTTGGCTCTATATATTTTAGCCAACAAAGAGGGGGCTTCCAGTTTAGTCGTAGCTTAATTTCTCTGTGTCCTGAAACCAGAGCACACACTCTTTTCAGCATCAGGGGTTTGCCATTGAATTTTAGCATTCACCCAATGGCAGTGGCAATAACCTACAATGCATGTGTAGCTTCAGAAAACTCCCTGGCCAACAACTCAACAGAGAGATAAATTCACCCTTGCTGGGGATGTCTTTCTGTATGCTGTGAATGTGTTGCTCTGACTGATTGATAAATAAAAAGCTGATTGGCCAGTAGCCAGGCAGGAAGTATAGTATAGGCAGGATAAGGAGAGAGGAGAATTCTGGGAAGTGGAAGGCTGAGTCAGGAGACACTGCTGGCCGCTGCTGCTATGAAAAGTAAGATGTAAATATACCAGTAAGCCACAAGCCACATGGCAAGCATAGATTTTTTTATAGAAATAGGTTAATTTAAGATATAAAAACTAGATAGCAAGAAGCCTGCCACAGCCATACAGTTTATAAATAATATAAGTCTCTGTGTGTTTATTTGGGTCTGAGTGGCTGCAGGCCTGAGTGGGACTGGAGAAAACTCCAGCTAAACACCCCAGCATTGAGATTTTCATTCAATAACCTATATCTTACAGGCGTGCTGTTTCCCATCCACATAGGCTGCCTTCTACTCTTAACTGGTTAATGGCTGTTTTATATTTACAAGCACAAGCTGTCATTGGATTTTTCCAAATACCTTGCCAGGTATCATCTGCCTTACCCAACCATGAAAGTCCCAAGACTTTACAGCTGGGCCTGGAACTTGCACCTGGTATGGGTTGAGTTCCCATCTTCATTCATTTTACTTGTCTTTTAGGTGGTTTGCTAAATCTGTAAGGTACTCAGAGGCTGACATTTTATAAAGAAACCTATTTTACAAAAGGTAGGCAGGATCCCTGGCAGCCCATTCCAATCAAGTGCCAATTGGTCTTGGGATTCAGCAGATAAGAGGATAATAAAAGTTAGGTCTAATAATACAGCGTGTGAAGCTCCCATCAATTGTATCAATTGTCTGTCCTGTTTATAGCCAAAGGCCAGTGCTGCCCTCAGCCTTGATCGAAGAAGCTTACTTGTGCAACAAACAGTGGTTAATGCAGAGACTCATGGCTGATCAAGATACTGACAACAAGTGACTCTTGAGTGCCCCACATTAAAAGGGACACATGTATCACCTCCTCCAAGGCTCAGGGCGCATTGCAGAACAGAGTCGGGGAGAACATAAGATCAGAACCGTGAGGAGGGCTGGGAAATGTGCTTCCTTAAAGGCACAGCATGGCATAGCACAGCACTCCAACTCATAAAAGCTAAAGTTTCCTGCATAGAGTCTACACAAGACTTAACCCCTAGACATTCAGTTACAGATGGGGGGGGCAGGTGGGAGTTTGTGGAGCCCTGCCTGACCCAGGGGAATTAATATCAGTCAAGAGCTACAGAGGAGAGGAAGTAATAGTCTTCAGTGAGGTAGTGCCTGGTTTCTCATGCTCCAGTGGATAGTCCCACACTTGTGTTTGTACAGATAGCCTAGTAGAGAGCAGAGAATTAAACAAAAATATATAAAAGTGGGACAGGGTCTTGATGGGAGGGAAGGTAGGGAGAAGTTGGGGGTAGGAGGAGGAGGATAAGAATGGGAAGTGTGATCAAAATGTTTTATGTACAGGTATAAAATTATCAAAGAATAAATATTTAAGAAAAAGAGTGATGTTAGGTACAACATCATGGGTGGGGGTACTGCCTTCTTTAGCTCTCTACAACACACATTTATTCTCAGGGAGCCATCTGTCTGTTACACTGACCACACCTGGCTGTTGAAAGGGTCCCATCTACATGAACAATTAGTCATAGACCCTGCAGTTCACATTCTTAAGAAAAACTCATCAGTGATGATATATAGGGTATGTCCCAGCAGAGGAGAAATTCATACAGCCTAATGGAGGCAGGAGTAACTGTCCACCTCTAAGATAAGCTTAGCCATTTTTTAAATCTGTACCACTATACCTCTGTTTATATCTACTGCTTCCCACTGCTCCAGGTGCTCTAGAGGCATCCACTAACCTAGAAACACCTGGCCCCTCCACCACCATCCACCAGAGCCCAAATATCCTGTCTATTAGTACAAGGCCAATAAATCCACTATTCAACCTGTAGCTTCTGGCCATCTTGAATGGCCCTCACCTCTAGGCACCACTGGCCACCCTATCAGGGAAGAAGCTGTGACAGTTCCATCCTGTGATGTCACCTTCTTCTTCTTTCAGGTCAATGGGATGGGGGATGCAGTGGGGTCACTGAAATATCTCTACCACTTACCCACTTAGTGAACCTATCTCTCTTATCTACATTTCATGCCAAATCACACCTGACTACGGAGGATGCACCCTGTATGTTTATCTTCCACTTAGATTTGTGCAAGTTGCTGCTGGGAAGACTGTTCATATCAGTTGCATGTTCTGCCATTAATAATAGGAACTGTGCAATTGTTGCTTCAGATTCCTCACAATACCATTCCATACATGTCACTTTCAGGGATTCTAATACTGTCTGTAATCCATCTTCTTCCTGTACTGTTGTTACAAAAATATTCCTAAGCATACAAATACAACCTGCCAGGTCCGTATAATGCTAGCTGTACATATGTTTTCAGGGCTCACATATTTTTGTGTTGGATAACTAATTGGTGTGCTCTCTCTGAGGAAGACTATTTCTCTCACTTCCGGTATTCCTTGGTTGCCTGTAGTTCTTTGTCTAGGGTCAGGGCCTCCTTGGCATTCTGTCTTCCACATTAGCATGTTAAAATTGTAGTCCTTGCTTGGGTTGTGTTTAGGAAGTCATGTTGGCAAGACTTCATGGGTGTAGATTCTCTGACATTTCTAGGAAACACAATCTCACAGCAAATTCTCTGATCCTCGTGCTTACAACCCCACTACCACCACCTTCCACAATGATCACTGAACCTTAGGTGTAGGAATTGTATTGTAGATGTATCAGTTGGTAGTGGCCTTACAACTCTACATTTTTATTGGTTGTGGCTTTCTGTAATACTCTTCATCTGTTACAAGGAGAAGTTTCTTTGATGAGGGGTGAGGACTAACCTCATGTTGTGGAATATTAGTTAAAGATGTGTTACATTCTTTCATGCTATGGAATATTTGTTCAATGATGCAAAGATGTGTTGCATTCTTTTATGTTGCATTTGTTAAACTATGTGAAGCAGTGTTATTTTGCCTGTCTAAAACATCTGATGGTCTAATAAAGAACTGAACGGCCAATAGCTAGGCAGGAGCGAGAAATAGGTGGGGTTGCCAGGCAGAGAGAATAAATAGAAGAGAAAAGGTAGGAGCAAGAAAAGGAGAAGGAAGAGGACACCAGGGGCCAGCCACCCATCCACACAGCCAACTACAGAAGAAGAAAAGTATATAGAATAGAAAAAAAAGGTAAAAGCCCAGAGGCAAAAGGTAGATGGGATAATTTAAGTTAAAAAAATGGCTAGCAATAAGCTAAGCTAAGGCTGGGCATTCATAAGTATGAATAAGTCTCTGTGTATTTGGGAGCTGTGTGGTGGGTCCCCAAAGAGCAAAGAGAGAAAAAAAAACCTACACCCTCATCAGTGGGCATAAGGACAGATAATTAGAATAGAGGTATGCTGGTTTAGTAAAGAGGCAGGTTTAGGTTCTCTTCTGAGATCCATGACTTCACTAGCTCCAAGACATGCCCAGGTTTCTAGTACCGGGAATACTTTCCCTCACGCTGATCATCTCTGAAGTCCGATTAGAGAGCTACTGTTACCAACAAAGTATGTGTACCACAGTTGCCTCCTTGGGGTCTTCAATCCATGCTGGCTGTCGTTGTGATGCATGGGAATTATAGCTGGGTAACACTGTTGGTTCCTTCTCCCTTTGGAAGTTTGCCTAGTGCCTGGTGGAGCTGGTCCCCAAGGAGGAGGCTTTCAGATCAGATCTAGCTCAGGTCCTCTGGGCCCTGTGTCCAAAGTTCATGATGTCTTCAGAAATAGGGAATTACCTTCCACCTTTGGAGACAACCAAGGGCAATAGCAGTCGCCTATAATTTTTTCAGTCTCTTCGACAACCCCAGACCAACAACTCAAAAGAGGGTTTCTCTCATGCCTAAATGTTTGGGTTTTGTTCATCTCTGGCTCTTGGTGGGGGGTGCATGTCAGCTCACATGAGAAAGTTTCATTAAATTATATATGTTGATATTTATACCATCCTACATATATTATAGGTATTTTTAGGTAGTTAATTACATGATTCCTTATGACTTTTTTGGACATCCTCATAGTTATTTACTCTCCTCCCCCCTTTTTCTATATTTGTCTCTCCCCTCTCTAACTGAAGTCCCTCTCATTTTTCCCATGTCTCCCTTCAGATCACTTGGACTCTGCTATTTCCCTCTCTGTCACTTCTCTACTGCTCCCCACCACCACCACCACCATAAAGGTCCTTTTTTACTTTCCTGGTTTCTGCAATTACTCCAGGCTATATACTCATAACTGAAGATTTGGAGCTGGTAACCTCTGAGGAGAGAACATGTCCTTCTGGGTCTGGTTTCTATCATCCAGTTTGATCTTTTCTAGCCAGTGTGTATATACCACACTTTTATTATTCATTCATCTGTTGGAGGATGTGTAGGTTGTTTCCATTTTCTAACTATTGCGAAGAGAGTAGCCACAAACATGGCTGAGCAAGTATCAGTGGAGTACAATGTCAAGTCCTTTGGGCATATGTCGAAGAGTGGTATGGCTGGGTCATATGATAGATTGTTTCAGCCTTTTGAGGATTCTCTACACTGATTTCCTGAGTGGTTGGACCAGTTTACTATCCTACCAATAGTGAATGAGGATGCCCTTTTCCCACGTCTTATCCAGAATTTGTTTTGTTGATCTTTGCCATTCTGACTGGGGTATAATGAAATCTCAAAAGTTGGTTTGATTTGCACTCCCCTAATTGCAAGGGATGATGAACAGTTTTTGAGACCATTCTTAGCTATTTTTATTTCTTCTTCTGGGAACTCTCTGCTTAGATCCAAAGCCAAGTTTTTGAATGGGTCATTTTCTTTTCTTTCTTTTTTTCAGGTTCTTACATATTCTGGATATTAATTCTATGTCAGATATACAGTGTGATACACATTTCACGAAACCCCCAGCGACCACCAAGGAGCCAGGTTCTGATGCAAGCACAGAAGGGTCCTTTTATTCAGATTCAACCTGGGCCACTGCATGGCAGATGGAAGGAAATGTGGTGGTGGCCATGAGACCAGGTGTAGAAAGTTTTTACAGGAAAAAAAAACCACAAGCCAGGAATTGGCAACTTGGGATTGGGTAGAAGGGATATGGGACAAGGTGATTTTTTGAAACTATTGGTCTAGAGTTTGGGCACCAAACCACATTTGAAACCATTGGGTTAGACTTTTGGTGGGAAACCACAACCTGCTGAACAGGATTATCTGGACTGCTTAGCAGGATTATCTAGATATCTTCAAAGCTCATAAACTGCAGACAGGATGTCTGCAGGAGGATACTGCTCTGTATCCATTTGAGTTGTCATGGCACGTTCCTGAGGTCCTTCCAGGAACTGAGTATAGCAGGTGGTCTGAGATGGTGGCCCTTTCCCTAAGGTAGAGCCTGTAAAGTCAAGTCCAGGCTTTCACAGTGGCTGACAAAGATGTTCTCCCGTTCTATGGTCTTACTCTTCACAATACTGATTGCTTCATTAGCTGGCAGAAGCTTTTTAGTTTTGTTAAGTCCCACTTGTCAACTGTTGGCTTCAATTTTGGGTCAAATAGAGTCCTGTTCAGAAAGTCCTTTCCTATACCTGTATCATGTAGGGCATTACCTATGTTCTCTTCTAATAGTTTCACTGTTCCAGCTTTCACATTTAGGCCTTTGATCCATTTGGAGTTAGTTTTCATTTTTGTTTTTAACAAGGTGGTAGATAGGTGTCTAATTTCATTCTTCCATATGTGACATCCCATTTCCTCAGCACTGTTTGTTAAAGATGTTTTCTTTTCCCAAGCATGTGTTTTTGCCAACCCTTTACAATATTAAATGGATGAAGTTATGTGTATTCATGTTTGGGTCTTTGCTCTTGTTCCATTGGTCTATATGTTTGTTTGTGCCAGTGCCATTTTGTTTACCGTGGCTCTGTAACATAGCTTGAGATAGGAATCATGATCCCTTCAGCATTCTTCTCTTTGCTCAGGATAATTTGGCTATCCAGAGTCTTTTGTGTTCCATATGAATTTTAGGATAGTTTTTCTATTTCTGTGAAGAATAATATAGAGATTTTGATGGGATTGCATTCAATCAATATAACTTTTGGTAAAATGATCATTTCCACAATATTAATTCTACCAATTCACAAGCATAGAGTATCTTTCCATTTCTAGTGTCTTTATCTCTTTCTCCAGAGGTTTAAAGTTTTCATTGTAGAGATCCTTCACTTCCTTAGTTAGGTTTATTCCTATTTTATTTTCTTTGAGGCTATTGGAATGGGCATATGTTCATGTGTGTTGTTAGTTTATAGAAAAGCCATTGATTTGTGTGAATTGATTCTGTATCCTGCCACATTGCTGAAATTGTCTATAATTTCTAGAAGTTTGCTAGTCGAATTTTGAGGATCTTTTTATACATAATATGTCATCTGCCAAACAGATATGGTTTGGCTTCTTTTTTTCCTATTTGTATCATTTTAGTTTCTGTCTCTCACCTTATTGCTTCAGCTAGTGCTTCAAGCAAAATATTAAAAAGGAGTGGGGATAGTGGATATGCCCGTCTTGTTTCTGATTTCAGGGGAACTGCTTCAAGCTTTTGTCCATTTAAGATGATGTTGACAATGGGTTTCTCATATATAGCTTTTATTATTTTGAAGTATGTTTCCTCTGGTCCTGCTTTCTCTAGGACTTTTATCATGAAGACATGTTGGATTTTCCTGACCTATTAAGATGATGTAATTTTTGTCTTTATAGTCATGTATGTGGTTTATTACATTTCTTAACTTGCTTGTGTTGAACCACACCTGCATTTCTGGGATAAAGCCAACTTGGTCATGGTGTATAATCTCTTTGATGTATGTCTTTATTCTGTTTGCAAGTATTTTATTATTTTTGAGTCTGTGTTCAACGGGGATATTCGGCCTGTAGTTTTCTTTTTGATGTTGTGTGTTTATCTGGTTTGGTATCAGAGTAATACTAGCTTTATAGAGCTTGGAAGTGGACCTTTTCTTTCTATTTTTTAAAATAATTTTAGAAGGATTGGCTATAGATCTTTTTAAGTGTGGTAGAATTCTGCTTTGAATCCATTGGACCCTGGACTGAATTTTAGTTGGAAGCCTTTTTATCATTATTTCAGTTTCCTCATTTGTTATGGGTCTGTGTAGGTTGTTGAATTCTTGGTTTAATTTTGATGGTTTCATCTATTTCTTTTAGGTTTTCCAACTTAATGGAGTTCAGGCTTTAAAAATATTCCTTTATAATATTCTGAATTTCTTTGGTGTCTGTTGTAATGTTTTCCTGTTATCTTGGTTACTGTTCTATTACTGTGAAGAGACATCATGGCCAAAGAAACTCTTATAAAAGAAAGCATTTAATTGTAGGCTTGCTTACAGTTTTAGAGGCCATCTAGTCCATGGCCATCATGGTGGGAAGCACACAAGCATGGTGCTGAAACAGTAGCTGAGAGCTTTATATCCTGATCTGGAGGCAGCAGGCAGAAAGAGAGAGAGACTGGGTCTGGCATAGACTTGAAATCTTAAAGCCCACTCTCATGGACACACTTCCTCCAACAAGGCCACACTTCCTAATCCTTCTAATCCTTCTCAAGCAGTTCCACTCTGTGGTGACTGACTAAGCATTCAAATATATGAACCTATGGGGGACATTCTCATTCAAAGCACCACACCTGTTCATTTCTGATTCTGTTTCTTTTGATCCTCTCTTTTGGTTAGGCAAGCCAAGGTTCTCAACTAACCAAGATTCTCTTTAAGAAGATCTTGTTGACCTTCTTAAAGAACTAGCTTTTAGATTTGTTAATTCTTTGTATTCTCTTTTTAAATTAATTTCTGTTCTGATTTTTATTATTGTCTCCTTTGTGTACAGCAGATAGTTTAGCTGAGTATATTATCTTGTTTTATAAGGCCTTGAAATGTGCTGTTCCAGGCTCTCCTGACTTTCAAAGTTTCCATTGGCAAGTCAGCTGTTACTTTTGTGGATTTTCCTTTATCTGCAAGTTTCATTTTGTCTTTCTCAGATTTCTTTGCTTTGTATACTTGTTTTAGCTCTGATAGGCCATGGGGATTTTCTTTCCTGGTCTTGTCTGTTTGGTGTTATGTTGCTTCTTGTTTTTATATGGGGTGTGTCTTTCCTTACTTTGTGGAAGTTTTCTGCTCTAATCTTGCTGAAGTTCTGGTCTGCACCATTGACCTGGGATTCTTCTCTCTCATCTATTCCTATGATTTGAAGGTTTGGTCTTCTTATGGTGTTCCAAATTTCCTGTATGTTCCTTTACCGTGCTTCAAATAGTTTTCATGTATTTTGCTTAGTTCATCTAGAACCTTCTAATATTTGAACTTCTGCTTGACTCCATCTACTTGTCAGTCTTTCCTGTGAGTTTTCTAGTTGGGTTACTGTGTTTTTCAACTTCATCTTTGTCTCAGCTTGAATCGTCTTCAATAATCCTGCGATCTCATTAAATTCTTTTTGCAAATCCTGGTTTACTTTCCTCATTTTCATCAGCCTTATGTTTGTGTTTTCTTGGGCCTTGCTCGGCTATTTATTCTCTTTAATTAAGCTGTTTGTGTCTTCCTTAAAGACCTTGAGTGCTTTGGTAAAGTTTATGGTTGTCCTTTTAAATTCTGAGGCTCACCTAGGTAGTTCTTGTTGGCAAACATTTCTTCTTCATTTGGCACCAGAAGCCTGGCAGGTTCCTGGAGAATCCCTGGTCCCTAGTCTATGATAGGCATCCGAGATTACCCACCCATGGGACTCTTTCAGTATGGGGTCAGTTAGCATTTTCTCATACGAGTCATTAGATAGCCGTGTAAATTCTAGTCATTGTTATTCCCCAGTTGGTTCTGCTATCAGAGAAGAATCAACAGCGGTTGCAGCAGCAACAACAAAACGGAGAAAATCAACTCAGTGGCAAGAGGGAATGCCAAGTGAGCAAAAGAAGAACTCTTACTCCTGCAGGGGTACCCTTCTTTCCATCAGGGCTGCTATGGCAAGGTATCACCCACAGTGGTGCTGGGTCTTCCCACATCAATCAAGGCCATCAGAACAGTTCTTCAGGTGAGGCTCCCTACTCAAGTGACTCTAATTTGTGGCAATTGATATCAAAAGCAGCCACCACAGGGGCCTTTCTGAAGAAAATGGATTCTTGGGGGTGGGGTCTCATAGAGTATAGCCCATCCTCAACTCTGCTTCTGGAATACTGACCATATGTAACCAGCTACCTCACACTCTCTCTGCTGCAGCTACATAGCATACCTTTTCTAAATTGTGCTTCCTCAAATCGTGAGCAAAATATATTCTTTATCCCTTTTCCCCTTAAATTGCTTCTGTCAGGTATTTGGGTATAACAACAAGAAACAGAACTGATACAGGAAATTGGTACCAAGAGTGGAGTTCTTAGGTCTTTGGAACTGGTTTTCAGGAAGAATATGTGGAGATGCAGACTAGAGATGTCCCAGAATGCTGTAAGCAGAGTTTTATGGGTCATTCTGGTGGAAGTGCATAAACCCAGAATGCTTATAGCAATGTGGAACACAATAAGGACTTTGCTCATGAGGCTTGAGAAGGTAATAAGGAGTCTATTGAATTGTGAGTTGTGAGTCTATCCAGAAGTAATAAGAGTAGAGGACATTCATGTTACATTATGAAAAAGCATCTGGGCAGGTTCTGAAAATGTTCTAAAAATTTGAGTGAGGCTAAATGAAAATGCAGTGGACTAACTTATTTGGCAGAAGAAATTTCAAGGTAGCATAGTATTTGGGCTGTAGCATAGTTACTGCTCATTGTTTTTGGACAGGTTTATAGTGAAACAGAACAGGAAGCAGAGCAGAAAAAATATGTGGTTTGGTTAGGAAGAGCATGATCCAATTAAAGGTATAGATAAGGCTGGTGAAAACAAAGCTATGCTTGGAATTACTAAAGGCATTAGCACCACTAAAGGGGAATGTTTTACACAAGGACAACAGGAAAGGTGTATTCAAGGAAAGATCTTACATATTAAAGCATATAAAAACATAAGTGCATTTGACAGGAGATGACCTAAAAAGAGCACCTGAGAAGATAGAGCATCGGGGTACCTTGTTCCAAGGATTGTCTACAGAAATAGAGCCCCAGGTCAGTAACTCATCCTCTCAGCTACTGCAGCAATGATCTAAAAGATCTGTACCTCAAGCTGGTAGCAGAATTAGGCATTACTGTCTACATAATGCTGACTTTATAGGGATGCAAAATGTAAAGGTTGTGGGTCCTTAGAGGCTCTCACCGAAATTCCAAAAAGCTGTAGAGGCCATGAAACACATAGCAGGACCAGACCGCTGCATAGACCTCCTGAGCGGGCTTTCCCAAACTGTGAAGGAAAAGCCTAAGTTTTGGGGGAGACTTTAGGATAATAGAGATGCCAGGAACATGTCACTTCTGAGACAGAAAGCTACAGGTGTGAAATAGTTAACCCAAGAGAGTATATGTATGCTGCAGATGACAGGACCTGAGACACAGAGCGACCAGCTCATCAGGGTACAGACGATACCACCATGAGCTCCAGATGCCAGACATGGAACTACAGGGTAAAACTCTCTCTCTTCTGTATGGTAGATTGGCTTTGGTTCCATCTTTCCTTGCTGTGTTCCTATTCCTTCATTTGGGAATAGAAATGATTACTCTGTGTCATTGTTTATTGGAAGCATGTAGCTTATTTTTTATCTTACAGGGATTGCCTTGAGGGACTAGAAAAGTGGTTCATTTGGTAAAGTCCTTGCCATGCAAACATGAGGACCTTAGTGAACTCCAGTATCCATGTAAAAAGCTAAACATGATGAAGCATCAGTTTGTCCTCCTAGCACAAGAGTAACACTGATGCCTGGAGCTCATTGGCTACCCAGCCTAGTTTAGTCAGTAAGCTCCAGTTGCCAGTGAGAGACCCTGTCTCAAAAACACAAGGTACACAGTCCTTAGGAATGACTTGACAATCACTCAAGACTGTAAGGGACCTATATCATCTGCACTCATTTTCTTATGGGAATAACCAGTCACATGACACTCTGCTGTAAATACAAGTTCAAGTGCATACCAGACAGGAAAGTAGAGCATGGGTGTTAGGCATCTGTCACCAACAAGCATAATTTAGAACGTTATACAACATTGTGGATGACATGCAAAACACATCCTCCTGCTCATCCAGAGACATCAGCATCCTGGCTCGAGTCCTAAAGTGACTCTGGACATATTCTGGCCTCTGAGAGCAGTGTGTTGACTCTCAAGGCTCGAACTGCATTGCCAGAGTATGGAATCTGTCAGCTATTTCTTCTAAGCCACTGCACCTCCAGTTGAGCCTTGATGACTTATGATGGGCTCTTGTTCATCCCTCAGGTACTTAGCTTTAATGTACATCTTCCCCAGGGTTTCAGAAGCCATGGGTAACAATTATTGCCGCTCACCTAGTCAATCCTTTTCCCACAAACTGCTGGGGTCGCTCAAAAAAAGACGGAGACCACTAACTTCCCCCACCCACCTCTCTGCCTCAGATAAAAATCACCCGTCTTAAAAACTGGACACTCTGTGTTGTCTACCACTTCATTGAACTTTTCACAAGTCTTTTGCTGGAAGTTATAACTTTGCTATAAACACATTTTTAGAGAAATTACAAGAAGAAAAATTAAGACATTTTAACCATTCTACTCTAAAAGTTTCTCTTTAAGAGAAACTCACTCTTTTGTCTGGGAGATAAGTCAGTATTTTTTTTTTTTTTTTTTTTTTTTAAATGAGCATGGGTAAACACCAGGAGAGCCTGGGCAGGGATTTTAGGCCTAAGAGAAAGCCAAGTTTCTCTGCATCAGAAAGTCACAGGAATTTGGAGTGGGTTCCCCCTACCACTACAGGGCTAAGGAGAGTCAGACCACGAAAGGGGTTGAAACAAGAAGCTTTCTTCGAGTCTCAAGTGAATATCGGGTCCCAGAGATGCTGAGTGAGAGGGGAGCGGACGCAGACTCCTGGAGGGGAGATCGCTGAAAACAGCAGTGAAGCTGGGACCTACCATTCCTCTGTGTCGTGCGCATAAGGCAAGAAATCCACCCAAGCACTGCTAAACACAGGGGAAGGGCCATGAAGAAGACGGTGCTGAGTCCGTATCTTGAAGCAAAGAAAATTAAAAGAGCAGCCTATGGCGGTGGTGAGGGAGAGAGAAGAGGTTGAGACAGGCTAGGAGCAAGAAAACAATAGTAAGAGTTAAGTTGCAACTCCAGAATCTGCAGAGAAATTAAAGGGTATATGTGAAAAGGTTACTAAGGAAAGGCGAGGCAGGGGAACCTTTAGAGTTATGTGGGTCGCTCTTACATAAAGTCTGTTCTCATTACTGAAAACCAACGGGCCCTTGGCATTTACTAGCACCAGCCTATCTCAGAAAAATGGGCATAGAAAATGAGGCAGGACTGTGCACCTAAAGTTTGTCCCATTAAGTTGTAGCAATGAAGGCAGAAATAATAACGTGTGTGTGTGTGTGTGTGTGTTGCATATAGAATAATGATGAGAAAAAGCTCACCAAGGAGTGGACACGTAATACCCAATTTCTATATAGTATCCGAAGACTCCCTTGTATCCATCCATTGTGATGTTGCCATTTGTTGCTTTCTTTGTAGCCTAGCTGTAGACATGGCCTCCCACGACCTCTTTCTGTACTAGTATGGAACAGCCTTGTAGGCTCAGTTCCAGGAATTCAGCAGGCAAACCAATGGTGTGCACTCACCTTCAAGCATGGAGAAACAGTGCATCCAGCAGAAATAACGAATACTGGCTTTTCCAGTACAAACTTCCTCCTCAGACTTCACAGCGCCTACCACATCTGAAAATTTCCAGCACTCAACCGTGAGATACTGAGACATAGGACAGACTGTTGATGGCCCAGGAGAAAGCCTTATCTCTAGAGATAAACAAACTTCATAACTGAAAGAGGAAAGGACTCCTGGTATGTTCATCGTCATCTGGCTCCTGTTCTGCCTGTGAAAGAAAATTGTTCTGGAAAAGTCACCTTGAGGGCTAAGGAACTAGTTCAGTCCATAAAGTTTATCAGAGAAGTAGGAGGACCTGAGCTGGATACTTAGCATCTACGTAAGAGCCAGGCATGGTATCACATGCCTGTAGTCCGACCACTGGAGAGCTAGAGACAGACAGATCCATGGAGCTCACTGGCCTGCCAAGACTAATCAGTGAGTTCCAGTCCAATAACAGACCCTGTATAAAAAAATAAACACCTAAGAAATGACACTGCCAGGTACCTCTGATCTTCACATACATGCACACACACATAGACATGTACCAATACACACATGTGCAAAGAGAGGGGGAGGGGGAGTGAAGGGGAGAGAGACAAGGAGAGGGATCAGATTGAAGTACAAGGTCAGAAGCCAAGCAGAACAGGTCTTGGGTTTAGGACATTATACTGAGAAGACCACATCTGTGTTCATGCTTCTGCAGACCGTAACCAGCAGCCTTTCACTGTGGCCTCCTTAGTCTGCAGTCATTGTCATTTTTATGTTTCCACCAAAGGTGTAGTTCTAGTACATCAGTCTACTAGAGATTTTAACCCATTGAGATCTTAACGTCGCTCTCTAGAGAAAGGAAACTTAACTGCCCAGGCAGCAGTACACATATGTGCATGTGCTTGAATCACTTTCTTATGAATGGTTTCCCCCACCTCTGCTCTCAGCTGCACAGGATTTTTCTTCTCTCATTGGTTCCTTTCTAGGTGAATTGAACACAGCTACAGGCCAGAAAGCTCTTTCTGCAATTGGGAGAAACCCTACAAAATTATCATCCCAGGGCCAGGCTTCATGCCAAATGCCTGTAACTTCAGCACTCAGGATCATGGTCAAGACGATTTGCATAGTGAGTGAGACCCTGTCTCAAAAGAAAAAAAAAAGTCAATCTACCAACTCAAAACCCTACTGAGTTATTATTCCAGTCGCCAAACATGAAACCCATATAATTCAACAAGAAAATTGCTCCAACAATCCTCTATCTCAGAAATTTCAGAAGACAAAAGCCAAGGCAAAATTAAAATACAGATTTACTACTAAGGTTTCCTGAAGTTACTCCTGTTACCCAAAGTAAATGCAGTTCACATATAGTGTAGCGAACAAGAGCACAGAGTCAGACCATATGCAGTAACTCTGTAGAAGGTTTTTTTTTTCCCCTATATTCTGTTCACTCTAAAAAGCAAACAATTTAATATGTCAAAAAATAAGTTGCTTGCATGAGGCACTTTGCTAAGTGTGGTCCATGTGACTTTGAATTTCAAATAGTCTAACATAAACCTTTAGTTTAATTTTTGCAATTTGGATGGGAGTCATTTTATGACATTTCATAAATAAATTCATAAAGCCCATGAGGGCTTTAGTTTCTTCCCAATATGGGAATATGATTTCACGTAGGATTGAAAAGAGGTAACTTCTCACCATGACTGGGTACCTAAGACTGGGCTAGCCTCCAACTATAAAATTAAATAAGCATTCAAATAATCTGATTGAAGAATGAGATAACAAAACTTTTGAGAAAAGAGAAATGCAGGAAGCCAGCTTTCTTTCTGGAGATGATTTCCTGGCCATGCCTCAGAGATCTGGAGTCTTAGCAGAACATGGTGGTCCTGTTCAGCTAAGCAAGCATACAGCAGAGTTCCTCAGGCTAGCTGAAGAATGCTGTGGAAGCTGAGCTACAGATGTGCAGGGTAAAACAATCGGGGACTTCATAGATATTAGATGCCATGGAGTTTAAGGGACAATTAAGACACTAGTGGTTGGACAGTGTTTGTGGAAAACAATGATAAACTATGTCAGAGTTCAGAGTTCAGAGTTCTGCCAAGTGGAAAGATTTATTAGCACCTCATGAAAACTCTCAACATACAGCTAAACATCACAAAGACCAAAATTTAGGAATAAAGAATATGCTCTCCCACACACACACTCAAAAAAAAAAAAAAAGAGTGAGTACTTTTGAGGTAGAAAATCTTGAGAAAGACTGGAAATTTTATATCTCTCTACTAGCAATGCAAAACACCAGGCCCAGATATTAAAGTAATCAGTTAGTAGACAATGTAGTAGTTCATAAGAGAACTTGTAAATGTCTCCTTAAATAGAAATGTACCCTCTTCAGAGGGAGCTATAGATTACTAGAATCTCTGACATGCTAATTGAAAGAAACTTGTGTTGGAAGAAGCAAACAAAAGCATGGTGTTAATGAAGTGATCAAATAGGAAATAACAGAAAAGTGAAAACTAAAGGTAGCCACATGAGAATTCTAGAAATAAAAAGTATAATAATTGAAATAAAAAATTCATGAGCTTGACAACATATCAGAGTCAATAGTACCAAAAGTCAGTAAACTTAGACACAAAACAATAGAAATTACCTACCCCAAAGGAGAGATAGAATAAAGATTAAAGAAAAAACAGAGCCTCAAGGACCTATAAGACAGTATCAAGTACCTTATACCATAGGTAATTGAGTCCCAGAAGAAGAAAATAATGCAGAGAAGAAAATGATTTGAAGGCATAAGGTCCTCATACTTTGCATTTTAAAAGACTCCAACTAACTAGGAATTTAAGTGAATCCATCTAGGGTAAATATAAGGAAAACCACCAAGGCACAACCAAGAGAAACTGTTGAAAATCAACTTTAAAGAGAAAATCATGAGAGTAAAAAGGAGAGGGGGGGAAAGGCACTTTGGTACACAGACAAGAATAAGACAAGACTATCACTGAGTTTCCATCAGAAACAATGGGTTCCGGAATACAAGAAATGACTTCTTTAAGATACAGAAGAAACAATTGCTCTCATCCTAGAGGTTCACACTCAGCTATAACAGTTTTGAGGCCAGTGAGGAGGCTCAGTGAGCAAAGATGCTTGCCACTAAGCTTCTGGCGTGAGTTCACTACCTGGGACCTGCGTGGTGGAAGAAGAAGAGAATCAGTTTTGGCAAGCTGTCTTCTGGCCTCCGCGTATCTTCTTCCTTCCACATAAGTAAATAAATGTAATTTAAAAAAAAAGATCTGCACAGGTTTAAGCCAGACAGCGTCCCAGCACTGAGTGAAGGGAGTGGACATGGGCACTTCTGCCCCTAACCAAGAAGCTATCCACAACTGATGCTCACCTCAAAGAGAAAAATCTGTTGTCTTCACTGGAGTGTCACTGGGTATATCCACCACACTCCAAGGCAGGCCTCATGCCCATGTGTACATACCAGGCTTTCTTGAATCTCCAGCCCCCAAAGCACGACATAGAGACTTTTTATTAATTATGAATTCTAGGCCTTAGCTTAGACTTGTTTCTAGCCAGCTTTTTTTTTTCTTCAACTTAAATTAACCCATTTCTATTCATCTATGTGCTGCCTGAGGCTTGTTTACCTCATCTATGTACTGTCCATCCTGCTTTCCTGCTTCCTCTGTGTCTGTCTGTCTGGCCCCTGGGGGGCTGGCCAGCTGCCTTTTTATCTCTGCCCACCAGCCCTACCTATCACTTCTCTGCCTAGCTATTGGCCATTCAGCTTTTTGTTAGACCAATTAGGTACCTTAGGCAGGCAAGGTGAAACAGCAGCACATCCTTACACAGTTAAACAAATGCAACGCATCCTTCCATAGTTAAAGAAATATCCTATTCCACAGCACCCAGGAGTTTTGTTTTATGGGGGGCAGGGAGGCACAGCTTTTTGTTTTGCATTGACATTTTTTGTCACTGTTTTTTACTTGTTTTGATTCTCATTTTTTTTTTTGGTGTGTGTGTATGCATGGGGAGAGAGAGAGATCATAAAGAAGAGTGGGTGGTGAGATGTGAAGTATCTGCGATGAGCTCGGAGAGGAAAAAAACATGCTCAAATATATTATATGGGAAAAATTAAATAAAGAGAAAAAACAGTTGTTAAGAGTTAATTAAAAACATTCATAGTGAAAAACTAGCTAAGATGTTTCCAGCCCACCTTCCCCTACCTTCTCCTACCTTCATTAGCTGAAGATTGTCTCTAGATCAAAGGAAGCTCATACCTGTAAGAACTAAGGTCAAAACAATCAGCTAAAAATTGAAAAGTTGAATGAATATCTTTAGGACAGTGTTAAAGATTGAGAGCTGGTATGCTCATGGACTTAATTTCAAGCGACTTCTACCTGAGTCAATGTTCTTAATATTTGGCTCCTGTAATCAGGATAATATTAAAAGCTAAAGGAAAGACATTTTAATGGAAGCATCCTTTTCCAGTGTTTGGAAGTTTAATGTTTAGTTTTTATTTCACATTGAAATTACAGTTTCAGAGTTTCCAAATTTTTGCCTTTTGACAGAACAAGGTTATTATTTAGAGTTAAACTCTTGGTCATTTCCACCAACACTAGGTAGGAGATTCTGACTTTTCTAAGATGCGTAGGGGAACTGGGGGGATGGCTCAGTAAATAAGCAAAGCATTTGACATCCAAGCCTGATGACCCGAGTTCTCTCAAACCCGTCTAAAACCTGGGTTTACTAGAGCAAACCTCTGTCATCCCAGTGTGTTAATGCAGGGAGGGGGGTGCAGAGACATGCGACTCTCCACGCTCACAGGCCAGCTAGCCTTGTTCACTCACTGGCAAAGAGATTCTCCTCTAACATAGTGGAAAGGCAAGGATTGACAGACACCCAAGGGTTGTCCTCTGACCTCCATATACATACTAGTATCCCCACATATGAACATGCACACACATAAAAAAAATGTGCTAGGTTTTATATTATTTACTCAGGTGCATTTACATATTTTTCTATAAGCTTTTAAATAGCCACAAAGTACTGTAGAAACTGATAGAGAAACAAATGCTCTTCTGCTCAAAGTGGGCCATCTCTGTTAAACATCTAACGTTGCTTTAAATAACGAATTATGCTTTACCTGCAAACGCTGACAGAATGTCCAGCTACAATAAGTTCAATGTTTTTATTTCATTTTAAAGCTCCCCCTACTTCTTTTGTTCCCTTTCTTTATTCTAGCAATTCCAGAGTAATTTTTCTGCTCTCAAAAAATGGTAGGTAGAAGATTAAGAACTACTGTATTACAAATACAACCGTACTTAACAACAACAAAACTCAAAGCAAACATTAAGCCTTTTGTATTAATGAAAGCCAATCATTTTTAAATAGTCATAAAGGAATTTTGCTACTAGGACAAATCAGAATCCAGCATCATAAATTTGGAGATCTGGGGCTGGAGAGATGGCTCAGTGGTTAAGAGTACTGGCTGCTCTTCTAGAGAACCAGGGTTCAATTCCTAGCACCTACACAGTGGCTCAGAACTATCTACGGCTCCAGTTCCAGGGGATCTGACACCCTCACACAGACATATATGCAGGCAAAACACAAATGCACATAAAATAAACAGATCAATCATCTTTAAAAATAATTTTAGAGTTTTGAGGGTCTCTGAGTGGTTGGAGAATGTAGTGTAAGGAATCCTAAGTTTCTGGGGGTGACGATGCTATGAGTTTGGGAGGAGACTGTAAAGGACCAAGCAGGCACTGAGGGATTTTTTAAAAAGTTAATATAGATGTCATAAGAATACAGTGGAATACAGATGTCGTACAGATGTCATAAGAAACAATAGCAAAGTGCATAGTGTATGAGACGCTGAAAACACAGCACTTAAAATGTAATACATAAAATGTAGCTGGAAGGCTACAGTGCGATCATTTGAAAATAAGAAGCATTAAGCAAATGCTCAGAATTGGGGAGGGGGAGTAAGGAACCTCTTCAGCTATTACCATAATTTTCTATAAATTCCCAGTGGCTCTAGTAGTTACGGAGTTATTTACATATTTTTATGCTCTGGAAATTAAATGACACCATTTTTATTTTCCTGTTAATTTAAGAAAAGAACTAATCAAAGATCATTAGAAAAAAAATTGAGCTAGACACTGATACAAAATTTTTAAATTCTAATTAGTAAAGATCAAAATCAAAATCCTCTATATTTTTAGTTGGCAGAGTGGATGAGCACAATAAATAGCTTATACATTTTCATGGGTTTGTACATTAAAAATACTAAAAACTGTCTCACCATCTATAGTTTTTAATGTATTTACAGGTCCGACCCAACCCTGAAAGCCCACAAAAACACAAGTTCAGATTGCAATCCTGTTATAGTGTAAGCCGGGCACAAAGGCCTTCTAATGATCTTTGATTAGTTCTTTATTAAATTCATCAAGGGAGCAAAGAGAATTTAATAATCTTCACCAGTTGTCATCTTTCTGATTAGAGTTTTGATTAGAACTTTCAGCTTTTATTTTCTTCCTTGCTAGCCTTCACCAGAGCCTTGCTGTTGCTTCGCATTGGGGAGGAAGAGCAGGGCAGATGGGGCATGCTAAATGGATCCTTCTAGTTAGTATTCCCTGGGGATGGTCACACATGCCAGAGGCTCACGGAGGGAAAAAGTCGGGAGAGCTTTGTGTGTCTCTTTCCTGCTGTGGAGCCAGCCTCCTCCTATGACAAAATGGATTTTTTTGTTGTTTTGTTTTGTTTTGTTTTTTGTTTTTTTTTAAGCAACAAACTTTCTGCTCTTACTAGCTCCATATCTGAAAGCAATTTGCTTGCTTTTGAGGGTTATACCTGCCAGGGGTTAAAAGTCATTTTTTTTTATAACTATTAAGTGTACAAATAAACATTATATTGGGAGTTGGTTACGGATGTTACATACATCGCAGATATGAAAGCAATGAGGTTATAGAAACCACCATCCACAGGTATTTGAGAAATGCCCAATTAGATTTCTCAGAATAAAGGGCTCTGAAAGGTCACTCTGTCTGGGATGAAGGGAGTGCAATGAGCCATAATGGTGTTTACATTTTCTTTCTTGTACAACCTATGGGGGGATAATGACATTCAGATTTCTATACACTATATCTCATCCTAGTATTCAGAAATATTGCCTCAATTATTTTCCTATCATTGTTGAAAAGTAGGAGATGTGTAGCTATTATCATCTCCATTTCCTATTATGCTGTATCAAGCTATTTTAGTTCTGGCTACTGGAAAAGAAGAATAACAATGGAGTGTGTTTATAATCATGTTCGGCCACCGTTAGACCTCAGGGTTGGAGGAAGACAATGGGAAGGAAAGCAAAAAGAAATGATAAAAATGTAAACATGGGAAATCCTTAACCTACAAAAAGATTGTGTCCCCAGAGTTCATTCACTATGCTATTGTTTGAAATGCGAAATAATCTGTATTTCCATGGAAACACTGTTCTCAGTGCTAGTTAAGTTCCTGGGTTAGCCTACCAGGCCTGTTTACAGAGGCAGTTGAAAATACAAGTAGGCCAAATTATAGTAGGGGGAAATTATTCTGTCAGAAATACATGCTGTTCTAACTATATACAGTGTTAACTAAACTCTTACAGGCTAATCTAGGAGCTAATGTCATTTTATCGCCCCAGCTCAATACTTCACACCCCCCAAGTTAGTATTTTGCTCCTTGCAAATACAGACACTGTAGGAAGCACTTAGAATCCAGCATACTCCCCAAATAAACTCTCAGCTGCAGAATCCTCAGAGACAAGCTGACCCCCCAAACAATAGACATTGGGTGACCTAAAAAAAGGCAACCTGGATTCAAAGAATTCTTCTGTTGGAGTCTCTAAAGAAGTTCTACCTTAAAAACAGATTGCTCATTCAAATGGGATCTGTTCCTTCACTTAAACTCTAGGTTGTTATCAAATATACACAGGGAATAAATAACACAGCCAGTGATACTATACTGAACAGAATACTAAACATAGCAACTGTGAGCCCCAGTTGAAGTATAATTGAAGTATAAAGAATATACGAAGACTATCGTATGAACGTCTCAGGGACAGAGCATGCTGAAAGGGCAGGGAGTGGATGTTTCACTTCCAACGAACATGTGAAAATCTGCCTAAGAAGAACTGCTTGGATCAGTTACTGATGTTCAGAGTACTGAACGAGACTCCTCTTTCCTTATTGCTATTGAGAGACTGGGCTGAACTCAAACCATCGGCATTGACTATGTATTCAGGGCTTTGTATTTGCAAGAGAGAACAGAGCCTCTAGAAAAAGAAACAAGCATAGACACTGTCCTTCTTCCTCTTGAATTGGAGAAAACCTAGCTTTATGAAGACACACAAAGCTGAAAATCTCAAAAGACACTGTTCAGACCTATACACACGTCATTGCTTTTGGGCACTGTTCATCACTGGACCACTTGTGATCCTAGTTTTTTTTTTACATGTTTATAATATAGTGCTTCCTGAATAAAACTGTAAATATTGCTTATAAATCTAATCACTCCACTTGCCAATGAGAATAAGCTCTTAACAAGCCAAGACTGTATTTATTTACTGTAAAGTGTTTTTTAAAAAATGGTGCTTTGCCCTCTGCCCCTGACACCTCCTTCCATGAGCAGGGAGCTCTGTTGTCTGGAATGCTCCCATTGTATGTCTTGTTTTATAAAGAAACTATAAGGAAACAGGGGGTCTTCCTTTGCTCTCCAAAATTCAATTAGGTCTACAGGTAGAATTAAAAAAAATTAGCATGCCCTACATTCATACTTCTTGTTTAACTTGTCGTTCACTCTGTAATCACCAACTAGGGAAAAGGTCAAACACATCTAAGGCTTAAAAAGCTGGTCTAGTCAAAGCTGATGCCAGAGACAGATAAGGTATAAACTCAGAAAGTCCCATCATTCTCTCTCAAAAAAGCTTGTGTACTTACACCCATGCATTCACACACACACACACACACACACACACACACACCTCATTAGAAAACTGAGACACTATTAGTAATAGTAATACATATTCATAAATGTTTTTAAAAGTGTATGCAATTGACATAAATAGAACTTTGAGTGCTATTCTGATCCTATATTACAATTATATATTCAGGATACTTTACACATTGATTTAAAAAAATAAAAAAGAATGCTTTTTTTAAAAAATCTTTTTTTAAAAGTTTTATTTATTTATTATGTATACAGTGTTCTGCCTTCATGTATGACTGCAGGCCAGAAGAGGGCACCAGATCTCGTTACAGATGGTTGTGAGCCACCATGTGGTTGCTGGGAATTGAACTCAGGACCTCTGGAGGAGCAGTCAGTGCTCTTAACCTCTGAGCCATCTCTCCAGCCCCCAAGAATGCTTTTAAACACACTATTTTCCCCAATAAAAGTTTTTAAATGTCAAATCCCAGATTTAACATTTAAAATGAGAAGGTCTCTGTTCTGTTGGTGTAGAAAAAAACCAATTAGTTAGTCTCTGAGGCTCCTATTTTAGCTCTAAAGTTTTATAATTCTAATATAGTAATATTTTTACCGCTGTCCTAAGCTACTCTTAAATACCCTTCCTTCCCTCCCTTCCTCCATCTCCTCCTTCCTCCCGTCTTTCCCCCTCATCTGCCCTCCTTCCTCCCCATCTGCCCTCCTCCCCCCATCTGCCCTCCTTCCTCCCCATCTGCCCTCCTTCCTCCCCATCTGCCCTCCTTCCCCCCCATCTGCCCTCCTTCCTCCCCATCGGCCCCACTTCCTATCCACCCTCCTTCCTCCTTGTCTGCCCTCCTTCTCCTGTCTTTCCTCCATATCTGCCCCCACTTCCTACCTATCCACCTTCCTTCCTCCCTTTCTTCCCGGATTAGCCTCGGAGCTTTTGTTGACATTATTTCACTCTGATAGAAAGAAGTAAGTTGTTTGGAAGGACTCTAAATCTGGCATCTAACTAAATGTTTCTGAAGCCTTGTTAAAAACTAGAACACATGTCATAAAAATCAGAATTGGGAGCCTAGCGAAACACCTAATAATGTTTTAATAGAAGAAATCCAAAGGGATAATCTTTTGTCAAAGAAGAGGAAATGCCTTACATTTGTAAGTAAGAATGGAAGGAGGGCTGCTTGGGAGAGCTGGGAGCGGTAGAGAGGGCAAATCGGCCGGAAGATGATGAGGAGTGGATATGGTCAAAGCACACAATGTGAGAAATGAAAATGTTGTTGCAAAATTCATCACTTTGCACAATGAATAAACACTAATTAAAAAATTTTTTAAAGAAAGATAGGTAATAAGCAGATGGTAGCAAATCCTAGAACACAGAAAACATACATGAAAAAGATGACCTACCTATTCAGCTATCACGTAGAGAAAATTGTCAAGACAGAAGATAAGACATTCTGCAGCAATACTTCTGAGAACTGGGTGCAGCAAGAATATTGTCAAGAGTTTTGCCTCAAGCCACCAGCCTCATGGGAACTCCAAGAGTGTATGGGTCACACGCCTCTCGGAACATGCAGGCCATCAGCAGGGAAAGGAGTGGGTATCTTTTAAGAAAGCATGAAATTTTTCTAAGGTGTGTTCTCAACTGCTTTGGCAGAACTTTAGTTAGCATGTAAATACTAAGGTAAGCACGCTCTTCGTAGCAGCTCTACAGACCGCTAAGCACTGTATTTTAAAAATCTTAACAGTTAGAGTGCTTAAAATGAGTACTCTTCCCAGTTAATTGGCGGCTTTCTCCCCCCTGATAGGCCTACTATGAGGTTTCCTAAGTGTTTTTCCTAAGTCTCAGAATCAAAGAGCTTTGATTGGTTCTTTCCTTCACCAGCTTGTTTTATTGTGTGGGATGATGGCTTGGCTTTTCATGCAGCCCCCAGAGAGAGGGGTTTGTTGACACTCTCTGGGCTCTAGGAGGGGACTTGGGTCTCTAAGGAAGAAAGCAGCTTTAGCTAACACAGAGAGGCCAGGAGTCAGTGGTAAATAGTGAGACTACCTTCCGCTCAGGACTTAGCACAACCACCAAAGTCACCTCCTTGGGAGCATTTGATGTAGGACTGAAAACTAGCTCAGACTCCATTGTGGAAGCAATTAAATTCTTTCTTATGGTTCTGAAGGCCCAAACAGCATAAATGATTTATAACAACATAATTAACTGTGGCTGTAGAAGTACCAATATATTTTCATCAGTGCTCAAAGAAGGCAAGAGAACTAGCAAGCCAGAGGAGGGCCTGTTATCTTCTGCTATCCCAGTAATTAGTCAAAAATGAATATTTCTGTATAACATACATACATGAGATACTAATAGTCTCAGTCCTCCTACAAAAAGGAAAAACATCATTATAACAATTTTACCTTTCTGTCGCTGACTTCACATGATCTCTTTTACAGAAGGGCTTGTTACAACATGCAGTAAGTTGACCTTTTTAGCTGAGGAGTCACCAGCCAAAGTCATTCTATGCCACAAAAAGGAAGTATTCTGTCTTCTTTATTGTCTGCCTGAGAATCTGTGTCCAAAGGATCTGAACTATCTGTCCCGAGCCAGCTTAGTGGCCTAGTATAAATCCCAAGCAGTGTCGTCTCTGTTGCTCTCAACAACCCTGCCTGGAGAAATGCGCTCTTGAGCTCTCGGGGCCGGCCAAGCTTGTTCAGAGGTTTGTTTATATTAATACCAAGCCTCCATCAGAAGGATCCTCTAGAAAGGAAACAACCAGAAAATGCTTCCTTCTACCAACTCAAGAATCTGTCTACTAAACAGGAAATAAAGGTGTATTCCCTAAAAACCATAGAGAGAGGTGGGAACAACGGCAGTGAAGTGTCCCTCAGATACGTTTAAGGTAAATAGCCAGGTATAGTGTCTTAGGGTTTCTATTGCTGTGAAGAGACGCCATGACCCCAGCAACTCTTATGAAGGAAACCATTTAATTGGAACTGGCTTTCAGTTCAGAGGTTTAGTCCTTTATCATTATAGTGGGAAGCATGCCAGCATGTAGAAAGACATGGTGCTGGAGAGTAGCTTAGAGTTACACATCTGGATCCACAGGCAGCAGGAAGGGAGAGAGACACACTCAGCTTGGCTTGAGCATTTGAAACCCCAAAGCCCACCCCCAGTGACACACTTTCTTCAACAAGGTCACACCTCCTAATGCCACTCCCTCAGCTCTCAAATATGAGTCTATGGGGTGCCATTCTTATTCAAACCACTACAAAGAGCAAGCCTTTTCCAGTCTTAGTTCAGGAACATAAAAGCTGTGTAAAGTGTCTATTTCAGGAGAAGGACATACCACAGATGCCTGTGCTTGAAATGGAACTCTTGCTTTGTCTGGGAATAGTGGACTTCCTAAACAAAAGAAATGTATTAATATGATACTTTCATTGAACTAAAACAATTTAAAACAGATGGTATTAAAGCTTCAGACATATCACACCTTAATAATGCCTATGCAATTTGCTTTGCACCGGTAGGGCCATGTATTATCATTATATTCTCTGTATTATATTTTGTGGAAAAGGCATGAAGGATTTAGGGCTTGCTGAGGTCAGAGGAAATCTGTGAGCAAGTTGTTTCTTCCTAGTACCTAAAATACTTTAGTATACCACCTAGCAATAAATCAAGCACACATAGGCATTGGGTAGATGGACAGATAATTGGATAAATGGATGAATAAAGCAATAATACTAAGACCTTTGACCCACCATTTGTCCTGATTGATAAGAGAAGCAGAAGCACTCTGGGATGACAGTTCATTTTAGTAATTTTGATTTTTGCCATGGGCTTAGAATTTCTGGTTTCTATAGTGCCTCTGACCACACTTGAAAGCAAATTTCTCATTTTGTGCTCTGACAGCTTTTCATTATTTGGTATGCCCAATGAGTCACATGAGCATTATATAAATGTAAAGGAATTTTGAAATTAGGAAGCCATATAAAAATTGGGTTCTCCTCACCAACATGGAACGTCATTCCCATGCATTCTCCTGCTCGTCCCCAATTACCAGTGTTACCATCACCCTACCACAGGTACTCAAAGCCCCACGTGCTTCTATAAAAGTTAAAAGGGGGGGGCATAAACAGGTTAGGAAACACATGTCCAATTGTTTTATTACATTAACCTTAGATAACACTATGGTTGACCTAGTGTTAATAGAAATAATAATATCTAAAGCATTAACTTTTCAACAATGTGTGATAACCATTTTCATTGGGATCCATCCCTAAGTTTGCATGTTTTCACCTAGAGATTGAAGCAAGGAGTTTATTTTTAACTCTCAATCCTCGCCGTTGTTTCAAGGATAAATAAATGAGGACAGTGATAAAGCTTTAGATAATGTGAGAGCGAGAAGGAAAAACAGAGACTGGCGAAGAAAGGTGAGGTGGGCAGGGAGGAGAACCGGGACAGGCTGACAAAACACAGGAGAAAACGCCAAGTTATGTCCTGATTGGGTGGAGGGACAGCTGGTCTGTGACTCGACGAAGGCGTGCACACAAAGAGACCTCTCTCTGACAGCCTTCTCTGAGTGCCACATACACATCTGTTGCATCCTCTAGTGCAGAACGTTCTTTCATCATTAGTCTTAAAGTTGTCTCAGGAACAGTTCTAACTGCTTCTCAGTCTTTCTGCATCCAGCCAACCTGACTGACCTGGTATCCCAGTGAATACTCCTTTGCCTGTGCAGACCCCTGAGCAGTCAATGAACCACTCGGGCTTCTTATTTGTAAAATAAAGTCATTGATTGGAGTAGTTCAAGATTACCATCACGTCTAACCTTAAATACTTTCCTTTCTTTGTAGAAGGATTAGGTCACACACCAACAATACAGCTAATCACTCTTAGTGTTTTATTGCCCATTGTCTTGGTTTTTTACTGCTATGAAGAGACACCATGACCATGTGGAGCATGGCAGTATGCAGACAGATGTGGTGCTGGCACTGAGTTCTACATCTTGACTCAGAGGCAACAGGAAGTTGACTGACTCACTGGGCAGTATCCTGAGCATAGGAAACCTCAAAGCCTGCCCCTACAATGATACATTTCCTCCAAGAAGGCCATACCCACTCCAACAAGGCCATACTCACTCCAACAAAGCCACACCTCCTAACAGCACCACTCCCTGTGATCTTATGGGGGCCAAATACATTCAAACTACCACACTCATCATGCCAATGATGTTCCTGACAGTTACTGGCAAACTGAAAACTGTCCTCACAAACACTGTTTCAATAATTGAGATGATTGGGTGGTCTTTCATGGTGACTGAATCAAATCAGGAAGGCTCATGATCACAAAATTAGAAGACAACATATGTGAGCATGTGTAAGATAGAGTGATGCTCCTGATTAATGTTCAGTTGTATCACCATCAAAATAAAAATGATAATAGGTTGACTCAAATTAGGTCAATGCATCTTTAAGGAAGCTATACTCAATAAATCTATAAATATTGTTATTGAAAAGTGTGATTCTCTGTCCCTGGTCTATGGGCAGGCTTCTGGGAATCTGGTGCCTCTGGTGTGACGCCTTGCACAGCCTTGGTGCAGTGGGAAGGGGCTTGGACCTGCCTAGGCTCAGTGTGCTGGGCTCTGCTGACTCCCCTTGGGAGACCTTGATTTGGGGCATATGGGGAAGTGGGGTGGCTTGGGAAAGAGGGCTGTGGGGTGGGAGGAGGGAGGAGGGGGATTTGTGGATGGTATGTGGAGTGAGTAGAAAATTTCTTAATAAAGAAAAGTGAAAAAAAAAGGAAAGCATGATTCTACCAATATACCTCTCTAATAATAGAGTGAGCTAGCTGTGATTGACTTTCACAAGTTGTTCAAAGGAAAATTCTAAACTGTCCAGAGAAACAGTGTTGTATAACATTAACTCAATAAAAACTACATTATGACAATATTTCAAAATATCTATTGGTAGCAATGCAGAATTTCTGAACATTTTAGTTGAAGTCAGAGGATATATGGAGTAAAAGGGAAAATGTATAGTAGTATCTGGTACTTTAAAAAATCTCAGTCTAGTTCAGAAAGCACAAATTTACAAATGTCTGTGTGTAGTCATTTTATAGAATATTCCTAATTTAATTCACTGAAACATTTTTCCTGGAAAATTTTCTAATTATTTTGATGAAAAGGATGAATGGTTTTGAAAGTGCTGTTGAAGAGGTGAACTCCCTTTAAAATAAGACATAAATGCAAGCCTAGAACAGGATTACAACGTTAAGGTTGCTTGAAATCTTTTCCACCAATGAATGCTAAAATCCATAACAATTTATAGTCTTCTCCTCAAACAAATGTTTTAGTCTCAGTATTTTATAGCCCCTCCCATTGCATCTTCTTCAGCAAAATTTCTACTCCCATGACAGACATTTAATGAAAGTAGGATTCATATTACCCATTTCATTCCATCTATGTAGCCACTGTCTCGAAGAAAGATGGAAATTGTCTAGAGCTGACTGCTCCTGCCTATAGTTTCCTGAACATTTCAGTGTTCAATTAACTACAGTTTAAATTAATCAGAACATGCAGAAAATGAACAGTGGTAAGACTGAGTAAGGCCGGGAACTTGATTGTGTTATACATGAAATTCAGCTATTCAGTGAAATTCTCCAATTGTGGTAATTCTTCTGTCCTGATTACAATTATTTCATCTATGTGGTGCATATATATTTTAATCTTCTCCTGACACTGTCTGTTGTTATAAATGAATTTGTCTGCCCAGCTATTCACAAATACATTTGCATTATTGAGGTCATGTCTGACTATGGGTCTTAGCTCCATGATTTAAACAATACTTAATCTTCACTCCTGGAATTATTTTTGCATTACATGTTAATTGATTGGAACCACTGATAATAATAAAGATATCATTTTCTGTTAATGTCTTTGACAAAGGAGGTTTCATATCCTTATATTTTTAAGAAGAAACATTTTTGACCTTGAATACATTATTAAAATTACTTTATATTTTTCAACAACCACAATAGGGTCTTAAGATTTATCATTTTAGTCAACAAGCCTCCAGAATATATGTATCATTCCTCTAAAATCAAGGCTCAAACATATTATCAACTGATAGGGTCCTGACACCCAGATGTTAGTCCCTTCTATTAGATTCTACATCTATATTTTCTACCCTTTCTCCCCTTATCTATATAATTGTATTTTCCTCTCAGTGCTGGAGAATAAACCTAGGACTTCCTGCTTTCTAAGTCACCATGGATCACCAACCTAAGTCTTCAACCTTTTCCCTTCATTCCCTTATTCTTCCTTCCTTATTCTCTGCATTTTTCTTTCTTTTTGCTTGGTTAATTTATTATTTTCTCTCTTAGTTATTATCACTCTCCACTGTTAACATTGTTAACATCATTAACATTTCTAACATTGTTAATATAACTAACATTGTTAACATTCATAATAGGATTAATACCATTAACATTTTTAACATTATTAACATTGTTAACACTGGCTGTTAACATCCATAACATTGTTAACATTCCTAACAATGTTAACATTCCCAACATTGTTAACATTAATAACATTGTTAACATTATTAACACCATTAACATTATTAACATTGTTAACATAATTAGCATTACTAACTTGATTAGCATTACTAACATTGTTAATATTATAACATTAACAAGGTTAATATTCTGATCATTATTAATATTATTAACATTAACATTGCTGACATTAGGAATGTCAACAATGTTAATATTAATAGTGTTAAAATTATGACCATTACCATTATTACCATTATTACCATTGCTGAAACAGTTTCATATAGAGAAAGAGCTAAAGAAGTCAAAACAAGCAAACAAATACAAAAGCCATAGTTTAAGGAGAACAGATGGGAAGACTTGAGGTAAGCCCCATATTCTCCAGCATCTCATCTTTTCTCCTTTTACACTTATTTTTATTTTTCACTTTTCTCAGTTACACTAGAAAACTGGAAATAAGCATTCTTGCTATAGAATATAGTCTTGTTTCATTTTGTAATCTTTGAGCAGCGACTGAGATAAAGATAATGTTCCTCCAAACAGATCTTTCCATTATTCCAGTCTAAAGCAAATTTTACAAATACATCCGTTGAAGCAAGTCCATATCATATAAGCATGTGGCATTGAGTCAAACTTGTAGGCCTCAAGTATCAAGCCACACTCACTCCATTGCTTATCAAATCACTACCTAACTTTGAAAAAGTGTTATTAGTTTTTCACCTAAAGTAAGAACAATGATGTCACTTTGAAAATGAGAAATACAAGGTGAACTGTCACTGATTGGTTTTCTATAAATAAAAATCTCTTTGTCAACAATGTAGTCATACGATTAAATTTAACAACTTGGATGTCAGATATTTACCCAACCCTGGGCATCTGTTAATCCCACAGATTTGAGGAGAAAAACCATTGACCCAAATCATCATGGCCAAATTAAAGCAAGCTTTTTTAATTCATGTACATGGGCTGTCTCCCCCTAAGGTGGGGTTCAAGAGATCATCATTAGTTGTGAGGAGAACAAGGTTTTTATAGCTAAGGAGTAGGGGATTTCCAACTGGGGGATTTGACATGCAAATAAGCAAGGGTCTAAAAAGCAGAACATAAGCAGAACAAGTTGGTCATAACAACCTGAAACAAAAGCATGGTTAAAAGGTGATTATAACACTGTGGTCATAACAACCTTTAGAAACAAAGGCATTGTTGACTTTTCCTGGAACAGGCAGAACAGAACCATTTGTACTTAAAATTATAAGTAAGGCCCACCTCAGTCTTTAAGAAACAGATTTAATCATAAACAGGATTGAACCTAAGTTTGTCTTTACTATAAAATCTATCATTTGATCTATCATTACAGTTTTCTGTTGAGGATAAGGGGTGATGTATTATCTTTTATAACTGCTTATCAGTGTAAATTAGGAAGCTACTGTAAGAGTCCAAGAAGGCTGGAATGTTAGTCAAAGGCTGGGAAGGGATTAGGGCAATGTATTAGAAGCATCTGGTTTGCGGACCCAGCTGAAGACACAGGGAGCAATCACATCGACTGCACTGGTTTTCAGCAGGTCCAGGGCTTTTTGGTTTTGTAGGACTTTGTGGGCTGGCATGGTGTAGATCATCTTTGGAGCAGTTTGTAGTCTACAGCTGACTTCTGGATGGTGTCTACCGGACAAGTGGAACTCTGTCAAGACAGATATAGACCAGGGATAGAAGTTAAAGAATGTAAAGGAAACTTTTATATTTGGAGCATCCCACCTCAGGAATAGGCAATAGGCTGGAAAGCTTAGGTTGTTGATTGACAGGAGTACTTATCTGGAGTCCATTTGACCTATGAGAAATGGAACCAGATCTTATAACTTCTGAGACTCCCAGGAGTTTACATTACCATTCTTTGCAATCTGTACTAAAATCCCTATTGTAGAAAAAGCAGCTAACAGGTGTCTGTAAAACAGATGAAATAGACTCATGCCTTTGAGCTATGGCAAAAGCTATGGCTTTGGGTTAAAAAGCATTAACACTGATTTTCTGTCCAGAGGTTGGATATATAGATTGGACAGAAACTTTTTTTAGCATTATGAGAAACATCTTGAAGTCTGTTCTTAGAAGGCAACCAGAAGAACTTTAAAATCTTGAGCTTGTGACTGATAGTTGTCAGTGCTTTATCAGATTGTCAGAATTTTACTGATTAATGTTAAAACTTTGAATTTTTAAAATCTTAGCATAACAATAGCATAGAAGAGGAAAGAAATATGAAATATCTTTTATTTTAAATTATTTTATATATCTTTATAACCTGCATTTATATAACTTAAATCATTTTTAGACCCTTATAACTTACTAAAGTTTTTATATCCTTAGACTTTTATTATCCAATCATTTATGAGACATGAGAAGCTGGTTATTTAGAGTAGTCATTGTAAAGAGAGTTTTTTTTAAAATAAAGGAATATTAAAAGTTACATCTGAAATGTGTCTGTCTTTAATGTGAAGCCTATTGGTAAAGCAAATCTGTCTGTGAGTTTGCCTTTTTCATCAGGAAACCTAATAGCTCTAGAAAAGTAAGGCCTGGTTTTTATATATAAAATTCATTGACCAGGCAGTTGCTACTAAATTGATAAAACTATAGTTATCTGTCAACACCATCAGAGATCTGAGAAGGATAAATTATAACCGGTAGTAAAAACTAAATGGCCATTGTATTGACTAAAGTGACAGAGACTTACCAGCTATCTGGAGTATTACTGAGGCTCCTGTGGTGGTCCCAATAGTTTCATAGGGGCCAGAGGTCATAGGTCATCTGCTGTCACATAGGACAGCATTGCATCTTTAGCTGCTGCACAGGATATCATAGGCCTTTAGCTGTCAGACCCAGAAGGTCCAAGAGATTTTTCCCATGGTGGAGGAATTTGGAAAAACTGACCCACCTTGATGAGGCAGAATAGGGCAATCAACCTAACAGTGTCCACAGTTTGGGCAGAGCCCTGGTAGTGGGGCAAGGCATAGGGTAGTTCTTTGCATAGTAGTTAGCATTACCACAATCCAGGTGAAGTTATCTGTGCCCCATTATCTTCTTTGGATATCTTTGGGTTGCCATTAGAAGCTAGCATCTCTGTTTATCATGGGAACTTTTTTTTTTTTTTTTTTTTTTTTTTGGTTTTTCGAGACAGGGTTTCTCTGTGTAGCTTTGCACCTTTCCTAGGACCCACTTGGTAGCCCAGGCTGGCCTCGAACTCACAGAGATCTGCCTGGCTCTGCCTCCCGAGTGCTGGGATTAAAGGCGTGCATCGCTGCTGCCGCCGTCGCCGCCGCCACCACTACCCAGCCTGAGAACTTTCTTATTAGACACTTTAAATGCCATATTCAGCAGGTCTCTGAAAAGTATTGAAGGTCATTCATTAAGTATACCATATATTAAATAAACTTTGTTTTTAGTTACTTGTTTTAGGCTTGACTTTGAAAATATATATATATAGAAAACCAAATAAAACTTATTATTGTAAATAAATTACATTTGTATATAGCATGGCAACACGTTTGTTTTTTGCTCTTTTGGGGCACCTGCCAGCTAGATCCCAAATAAATCACACATGGAGGCCTATTCTTAATTATAGATGCTCAGCCTTAGTTTGGCTTGTTTCTTGTCAGCTTTCCTTAACTCTAAATTATCCCATCCATCTACCGTTTGTCTCCGGGCTTTTCTAGTTCTCTTACTTCTATAAATCTTACTCTTACTCCATGGCTTGCCGTGTGGCTGGCTCCTGGAGTCCTCCTCTTTTTCTGGCTACCTCTTTTCCCTCCCAAATTTCTCCTTCCTTTTATCCTCTCCCTGCCTGCCAGCCACACCTACCCTTTTTTCTGCCTTGCTATTGGTTGGCCAGTTCTTTATTAGACCATAGGAGTTTTAGACAGTAACACAGTTTCACAGAGATAAACAAATGCAACATAAACAAAAGTAACAAATCTTAAAATAATATTCTACAACAGTAACAAGTAGAGCTCTGAACACATTAAAGAATTTGATCATTTATAAGGTGACTGACTTATGTCTTAATTATTTTTAACAGCATATGACAAGTTTGTAGCTTTTATATGATTAGAATTTACATTTTTATCCCTGTTAAATATAGTCTTAAAAAATTATAATCTGTGAATTGAAACTCTTTTAGTATCAAAATAAAACATTAAATCATAAATACAGTCCATAGGGAGACTGGCAACTTTGTTTTCCTGGTCCTTTCATGGTGCATCCTTACAGAATATCACAGTTCCTTGTATGACTCTGCTTACCAAAATAACTAAAACAGGAAAGGCAAAAGTTAGGAAAAGACAAGGTGGCTAGACATACATTCTTAAGTCAGTGTCTGTTAGTCCAAATAATTCTTAGATAAAGAGAGGCATTTTATAGGCTCTTTGTGAGGCTACTTATGTGACTGTCTTGCTGCATCATAAGATAGAAATATCCCAGCTTCTGCTGTTCAGTGGTTGGTGTTTATAGTGGTGGCCCTGACTTTAATCAATGGGCGATTATTCTGGGAGTTCGGGATTCCAGTGTAGCCTTGAGCCTTTTTCAGGGTGAGTCTTTAAGCATAAAAACCATGTTTTGTGTTGACATATTTCAGCTAACAAGAACAGTTAGACAGAAGCATAAGCACAGTTAAGAAGCAAGTTTAGTACATTTGGAGACTTTTCCAGAAGTATGGCCTTTGGTGGAGTAGGTTTTTGTTTTCATTGTGGCTCATAGTGCTATCTGTTAAGTTTTACAGCCCAAATGGGAAGATTACCTATGCATACATTTCTAATTATCAACCTGGTGTTATAAGTTTTAAGTCAACTTTTGTTACAGAGTCTACAGATTTTAACCACATCTAATAAATGTATAAATTCTGAGTGTAGAAAATTTATATAAGAGTCATGTAAATCTTGATATAAGGTTGATGTCTTAGCAAAAGTTTTAGGCAGTTAAATAAAAGCAATAGTTAAATTTTTAGCTGCTTTTTTTTCTTTTTCTTTTCTTTTTCTTTTTTTATTTTCCTTTTCTTTTCCCATAAAGTCAGATGACTCAGCTAACATAGGACAGAAACTTTTCAACTCCAGGGCCGGCTTTTCAATATACCAGAACAGTATAAAACAATATTTCAGCATTATCCATACCCAAAAGACATTTTAATCCCTGCTAAACTGAATTGAGGGACTAGAAAACTCAGAGATTAAAAACTTCTGATCTCAGGCTATCAAAAGTGGCAGCAGCAGCCGGCAGCAGTGGATTTGGGCCTGGGAAAGGGGCGTGCACAAAACCTCCCAGAGCGGCGTGCTGCGGGCAGGGAGGGCCTGCTCTGCCCCAGCCAGCAGCATGGAAGCGGCGGCAGCCAGGGCTTGGTCTGGCTCTCATGTCCACCTGCAACTGGAAAAGATTAATAGGAGCACAGAAACACATGCAAGGGATGGAGAGAGCAAAAACGAAACCAATGAACACAGGAGATAGACTGGAGAACTGTCCCGCTTACCAGTCTTATTATTCACGTCCTTTGTCTGTTTCAGTCTGTGAGTCAGAACACACAAAGACAGGCAAAACACAAGACTGGAGCAAAAATGGCAACAGGGACAATGACAACAGCAATTGGGGTCATTCAGAAATTCACCAGTTTCACAAAAGAGGTTTTTTAACAAATAGGAGACCTTTTCTCAGCTTCCCCCATTGCACATTTCGGGTGCCAGGAACCCAACAGAGACTTCCTGAGTGCCAAGTCTTGCCTAGTTCAGTTAGGCCAGGCCTATCCAACTTCTGTCTCAGCGTCCAGTCATGCTGGATGTCCTGTGCTGGGCCTGTCCAATCTCTCTGCTTCCAGTACCATGGAACACCCTCAGGGTTTCAAGCTTTGTTGTGCAGCCTAAGCATTGAAACCCTGCCAGTGGGTGCCCAGGTGCCAGATCTTTCCACCTCCTCATTCCTCCCTCCAAACTCTCCCGTATACTCTTCCTTGCGCTTTTTCATATCCATGGCTTCATTTTCATCAATTTTAGTTACATGCATATGTCTATATGTATATGTTCATGTACACCTAAATGTGGGATTTCTCCCATCCACTTTAGTAACGTCTATTGTTCTTGTCTTTGTTAAGCTTGTGTTTAGGGAGACTTTGTGGGTGTAGCTTCTGATGTTACTAAGAGACACAAGATCACAGCAAACTTCCTGATCCTTTTTACAATGATGACTTTTGCAGCCTTTCTATCCCCTCTTCTACAAAGTTCCATGAACCTTAGGTGCAGGAGTTGTTTTGTAGATGTACCCACTGGGACTGGGCTCCACAACTCTGCATTTTGGTTGGTTGTGATTTTCTGTAATGGTCTCTGTTGAAAAGAGAAGTTTCCTTGATGAGAAGTAAGGACTACACTTACCTGTGGGTATGAGGACAGATGTTTATAATGTGGTTATGGAATCGGCTTGTTTAATAAAATCGTAGAGGTGGTTCTTCTCCAAGATCATGACGTCACCAGCCCTGAGTAGTTAGCTATAGGTTTCCAGTACCAGACATGGTTTCCCTCTTGTTGAGCAAGTCTTATGTCCAATTAGAGAGCTGTTGGTTATCATGAGGTAGGAATGCCACTACTGTACCCTTGGGGTTACTGGGCCATCCTGGTCATTGTTGTGGCTCATGGGTATCATAGCTGAGTAGGACTGTTGGTTGCCTTCCTTCTTTGGAAGCTTACATGGTGCCTTCTGGTACCAAGAAAGGTAGTCCTTAGGGAGGAGGCTTTCAGGTCAGTTTGAGCTCAGAACCTCTGCATTTGAAGTGTCTTCAGCAATAATTACCTTCCAACTCTGAGGGCCAGCCAAGGGCCATAGCAATAGCCCATAATGTTTTGGTAGTCTCTTGGAAAACTCAGATGAACAACTCAAAAGAGGGCTTCTCATGCCTAGTGTTGGGGTTTTGTTAGATGGCATTTGGCTTATGGAGGGAACATTGTCAGTTCAGATGAGAAATTTCATTTAAACTATATATGTGTATTTATAAATAAACTTACATGTATTATAGGGGTTTTTTAGGTAGATCATTAATTGTGATTACTTACGACTTTTTCAGACATCCTTACTATTTTACACACATACACACACACACACACACACAATTAGAGGCCCCTCCTTTTTTTCCCAATTCCTGCTCAGACCACTTGTACCCTGCAATTCCTCTTTCCATCGCCTCCCCACACCTCTACCCTGGGCCCCATTTTACTTCCCTGGTTTCTGCAATTACTCCAGGATGTCCTCACATCTGAAGATTAGAGGCTAGGAGCCTCCAATGAGAGAGAAGACATGATGCTTGTCTTTTGGGGTCTGGATTACCTCATTCAACATGATCTTTTCTACTTCCATCTATTTACCCTCAAAGTTTATGATTTCTTTTTTCTTTTTCTTTTTTTACAGCTGAGTTATATCCCACAGTGTATATGGACCACATTTTCACTATCCATTTGTCAGCTGAAGGACTTTTGGGTTGTTTCCATTTTCTAGCTATTGTGAATAGAGCAGCACTGAACATGGCTGAGCATCTGTGTATGGTGATACTTTATTTGTGTTGACATGTGATTTTATTTGTATCTCATTCTTCAGAGGTTTAAAGTTTTTCATTATAGAGGACCTTCACTTCTTTGGTTTGGTTTAATCCTGGATATTTTGTTTTCTTTGTGGCTATTGTGAATAAGGGTAGGTCCATAATCTCTTTCTCTGTTTATTATTTGTGCATAGAAAAGTTATTGATTTGTGTAAGTTGAGTCTGTATCATGCCACATTGCTGAATTTTTTTTATCATTTCTAGAAGTTTCCTAGTAGAATTTTGGGTTCTTTTATATATAATATCATATCATTGGCAAATAGGTGTAATTTAACTTTTTCTATCCCTATTTATATTCCTTTAATTTTCTACTTTTTCCTTATTGCTCCAGTTGGTACGTCAAGAACAGTGTTGGAAAAAATGAGGATAGTGGATATACCTGTCTTTTTTCTGACTTCAGTGGGATTGCTTCAAGCATCTCTCCATTTAGGACGATGTTGGCTGTGGGTTTCTCATACATAGTTATTATTGTGCTGAGGAATTTTCTCTCTATCCCTACATACCCTATATCATTTATCATGAAGGCATGTTAGATTTTGTCAAAAGCTTTTTCTTCATCTATTGAGGAGATAATGCAATTTTTGTCTTCATATCTATTGATATGGTTTATTATATGTATTGACTTGCTTATGTTGAACCACCCCTGCATTCAAGGATAAAGCCAAAACTTGGTCATGGCATATAATCTTTTTGATATATGTCTGTATTCTGTTTACATGTATTTATTGAATATTTTTGAGCTTATGTTCATCAGGGATATTGGCCTGTAGTTTCTCTTTGATGCTGTTGTGTCTTTACCTAGTTTGGGTATTGGAGTGATAATACTGTAATTATAGGAGTGTGGGAGCACTCCTTCTGTTTCTGTCTTTTGAATAGTTTAAGGAGAACTGGCTGTAGATAGTCTTTGAAAGTCAATGAACCAATTCTTAGATAGTTTGATTTTTTTTTATTATTTTCTTTAGTTCTATTTCATTGATTTCTATGGTGGTATTTTATTTGTACTGAAATGTGATTTTATTTGTATGTTAATAAATAAAGTTGCTTGGGGGTCAGAGCTAATAGCAAGCCATAGCAGAGCTGGGCGTTCGTGGCACACGCCTTTAATTCCAGCACTTGGTAGAAGAGCTAGGTAGATCTCTGTGTGGTCAAGGATACAGCCAGCATTGGAGACACACGCCTTTAATCTCAATACCATAGAAGACCTGGAGGGCAGTACTTACAGGCAGTGACGAGGCAGTCATGTGTTTGGGTTTACAACCAATGAGAAGGCAGAACAGGAAGACTATATAAAGACAAACACACAGGAAGTAGGTCCTTTTTGGAGAGGTCTCTTGGCTTAAGAGGCTAGCTGCAGCAGGCAGTAAGACTCTTAGCTCTGATCTCTTGGTTTTCTTCTTTGCATTGGTTCTGTGTTTCTTATTTAATAAGACTATTGGTTACATCTACATATTTCTGTTCTGATTTCTATTATTTCTTTCCATTGACTGAGTTTAGATTTGGTTTCTTGTGTTTTCATTATAGTAATTTTTTTGATCAAGCAAATCTAGCAAGAAGATTTTACCAACTCAACTGGTCCCATAGGTTGAATTGGACCTTTTCTCTATCAATTCCTGTATTATGGATAGATGAAAGTCTATTCAGCCTATTTCAGCCTACAGATTACTATAGACTAGTCATCCCAAACAATTGCTATCTGCATTCAAGAGCCACTTGTGCATTCTTGGTTAATCAGGCTAGAAACTAGATACTTTTGTGTTTACACCAGTGGATTGCCACAAAATTGGGTTTTCTTAATAAAGTTCTCACTATCCCTAAATTATCATTATATTCAGATTTATTTCTTCTGTTTTTGTTTATTTTCCCTTGATTTGTGTTGTATGTACAGATAAGGAAGAAAAATGTTGATAAGTTGTCTACTTGCCTTGGAATTTTTTTTATTTGCACTCTAGAATCTTTTCTAATTAGGGGTGGGAACAGGGTCTTATTCTGTAGCCATGGTGGCCTAGAACTCACTATAGAATCCAGGCAGAACTAGAATTTATACCTACATTGTTGTTGTTTAATTTTTTTCTACTCTTTGACTCTTTTGAGGGACCTGTCACTGAGCTCCCAAATAAATCTCACATGGAGGCTTATTCTTAATTATAAATGCCCAGCCTTAGCTTGGCTTGTTTCTTTCTTAAATTATCCTATTTTGCTTTTGCCTCTGGGATTTTTCCTTTCTTTACTTCTGTATATCTTACTTCCAGTCTTACTTCATGGTGGTTGGCTGTATGGCTGGGTGGCTGGTCCCTGAAATCCTCCTCTCCTTGTACCCTTGCTCTTTCTTCTTCTGCTCTTTTGCCTTTTCCTCACATATCCTCCTTCTATTTATTCTCTCCACCTGCCAACTCTACTTATCCTTTCTCCTGCCCTGCTCTTGGCCATTCAGCTCTTTATTAGACCATCAGGTGTTTTAGACAGGCACAGTAACACAGCTTCACAGAGTTAAACAAATGCAACATAAAAGAATGCAACACATCTTTGCATCATCAAACAAAGGTTCCACAGCACAAACAAATGTAACACATCTTAAAATAATATCCTATAACACTACATCAGTCTCTGTCCCAAGAGCTAGAATTATAGCTGTGCACCATCATGTTTGCCTTAGAAACTTTAATGATAATGTAAGTCCGACTCTCATTGCCTTACTTATCACTTTCTATAACTCAGACATTGTCTTGCAAGAAGTTGTGCCTTGGAGCTGGAGAGATGACTCAGAGGCTAAGAACACTTGTTGCTCTTGCAGAGGACCTGGGTTCCATTCCTAGGACCCACATGGTGGCTTGTGACCACCCATAACTCCAGTTCCAGGTGATCAATGTCCTCTTTTGCCCTCCATGGGTACCAGGCATGCATGTGATGTAGACATATATGTAAGCAAAACAGTAATAAAATAAAAATGAAATAAATCTTACAAAAAGAAGTTGTGCTTTATTTTTCCTCTGAGGGGTAATTTATGCCATAAAAATTTTAGATTAATGATGAAAAAGTACCAACAGACAGCATGACATGCAGAGATTTTACTTCTCATTGGTAAGTATGCTTTATCACATGAATTCATGGGCCAGAGGATCAAACCAGAAGTCACAGCTATTTCATTTGCTGGCCCACTTCTTACCATTTGAGTTAGGTACACTATCAAATGATAACAATGAAAAATGTTGAGATTAGATATATTATACACACAAAAAAAATTCTTGTTAAGAGCTACATAGTGGGGGTGGGAATAAAGAGCTGCATTGTGTTCCATTGTGTGTATCTGCTACATTTTCTTTATCCACTCACACATCGATAGACAGTAACCTAATTCCACACTTCATACATTTGAATAGCACTGTGCTGAACACAGGAGTGTAGATGTTTCCCTGACATACAGACCTCTTGTCCTTTGACTGTATACCCAGAAGTAGGGTTGCTCAATCATAAGAGAGTTGTTTTCTTTTTGTGGGCAGTCACCAGAGAAGACTGCTTGGACATGGATTTAAGCCAATACAAAGTTTTTATAAGCTGGCCAACAACGACACTGGGTATTCAGAATCCCACTGTAGCATCAAACCTTTCTCACGGTGAGCTTTTAAACACGAAAACCATGTTCTTGGTTGACACACTTCAGTTAATGAGAACAGTCAGAAGCAGAAATACAGAAGCCAGAATAAACAAAGTTAATACATTTAGAGACTTTCCCAGACTATGGACTTCGATGGATTAGGTCTTTGTTTTAGTTGTGGCAGGTGGTGCTGTCTACGTGCTGAGTTTTATAACCTAAATGGCACTTCCATCATGGAGTCATTTGTATTAAGGTCAGGGGCCTACTAAGGTCTGGGGCCCTGTTACAGTCTTGGTTAGTTTCTATTGCTGTGATGAAACACCATTACCAAAACTAAGTTGGGAAGGAAAGCATTTGTTTCACTCACACTCTCATATAATAAATAGCTATGGAAAGAACTAAAACAGTCAGAAACCTGGAGGCAGCTGCTACTGCAGAGCCTGTGAAGGAGTGATGCTGACTGACTTGCTCCTTATGGCTTCCTAAGCCTGCTTTCTTATATCATTCAGGACCATCAACCCAGGAATGCTGCCACTCAAAATAGGCTGGCCCTCCCCCATCTCTAATAAAGAAAATGCCCTACAGACTTGCCTACAGCCTGATCTTATGGAAGCATTTTCTCGGTTGAGCTTACCACCTCCCAATCAGAAGGTAAAGTTGACAAAAAGCTAGCCAACACAGTTGTATTTTTCCTCCCTCCCCCCTTTGGATGTGCAGACCAAAATCCATGGGCCCACTTCATAAATTTAGATTGGTAACCTATCAAATCGTAATGATGGAAATGTTAAAATTACACATTGTGACAAATTGACCTGTTTTCAGGACATAATGGCTGTATTAATTTCCACTTCCACTCTACATGTACAGAGATTCTTTTTTTATCACATCCTCACCAGTATTTGTTATCTCATTTTAAAAATGATAGTCTTTCTGCCAGTTTGACTGATACTGACTCTGATTTGTTTTTCCCTTAATAATTAGTGATATTGAGCATTTTTCATTTATCTGTTGAACACTTACATGTCTTTTTAAACATTTCTATATAGTCATTAGCTATCTCCTTCCTTCTCCTTGTCCTTTAATAGCCTAGGCTGTCCTTGAGCTCATGATAAAAGTCCATGCTTACCTTGAAATATTAACCCTCTTTCCTCAGCCTCTGTATTAGTTAGGGATCTCTAGGGAACAGATCTCACAGAATGAATGAATGAATGAATGAATGAATGAATGAATGAATGAATAGAAAGAGAGAGACAGAGAGAAGGGATTTATTTAGACTGGCTTACAGGTTGTGGTCCAGCTAGCCCAACAACGGCCATCTACCAACAGAAAGTCCAAGAACCCAGTAGCTGTTCAGTTCACAAGGCTGGATATCTCAGCTGGTCTTCAGAATCCCAAAGAAGTAGGTTCTAATGCCAGTGAAGGAATGAGATTACTAGTAAGAGCAAGCAGGCAGAGTGCAAAAGCTTCCTTCTCCCATGTCCTTTATATAGACTGCCATAGAAGGTGTGGCCCAGATTAAAGTTGGATCTTCCCACCCGAAAAGAACTGAAGTAAAGGTGTGTCTTCCCACCTGAAAGATCTGGATTAGAAGTAGGTTTTCTCACTTCAAGTGATTTAACTGAGAAAAAAATACCCCACACAGGTGTACCCAGCCAATTGGGTTTTAGTTAACTCCAGATGTAGTTAAGCTGACAACCAAGAGTGGCCAGCACAGCTTCCTAGTACTGGGATTACAAGCATATGCTACAAGGCCCAGACCAGCTCATTGGACATGTACTGGCAAACTGGGTAATCTGGCAGAGTAGGCACATTAAAAATGTGACAGTGAATGAGTAAAGTCAAGACAGCAAACAAAAGACTACTCCAAAATCAGAAAGACTTGACAGGAACCGGAGATCCTAAAGAGGGTGAGAGGGAAACTAGGAATGTGGAGAAGCAGAACAGTGACACGAGAAGAGCAAACATCAGATGATCAGCCCCAGCTGGGGAGGGGAACTGGAAACACCATGTAAAGGGTCAGCCAGATGACCCAAAGACAGTCTTCAACTAGAACGAATAATTCTAAAATTTATACCGGAACACAAAATGCCCCCAATAGCCAGAGCAGTCCTAACAAGACAGAACAATGCAAGAACCATAGTAAGAAGAACTTCATGACACCCACACGAAAATAGACACATCGACCAATGGAATAAAATAGAGAGCCCAGAAGGAAACCTATGCAGCCATGGTGCCGAAAGCAAACAGTGCAGAAAAGATGGCCTCTTTAACAATGTGAGAAAAGAAAACTAGAGATCCACACATAGGATAATGAAATTGACCCTTATATCTCACCCTATATTAGAATCTATTCAAAGACCTTAATATAAGACCAAAAACTTTGAAAATTCTAGGAAAAATATAGGTAGAAAGGTTCAAAATATAGTTATAGGCAAGGACCTTAAAGGACAATAGCTAAGAAAAATAGCAAGTGGAATGGCATGAAATTCAAAAGATTCTGCATAGCAAAGGAAACTATAAATAGAGCTAAAAGGCAGCCTACTGGTACAGCCCACTGTACATCTGATAAGGGATTAACATCTACAATTAATAGAGAACTGAAAAAACAAACATTGAAAAAACGCAGTCAACAAATGGGTAAATAAACAAACAGACAGCTCCCAACAGAGAAACACAAATGGCCTATAAATGTATGATAAAATATTTCACATCCTTACTATTAAGAAAATTCAAATTTAAAAAAATTCGTGGAACTTTTCATTCCCCTCAGTGAGAATGTCTACGATCAAGAAAGCAAATGGAATAAATGCTGCAAAGATGGGCAGGAGGAGGGTCATTCATACACTGATAGTAGGAATGGAAACTGGTTCAGCCACTGTGGAAATAAGGCCACTCTTATCAAACACAACTACCACACAATCCAGACATACCACTCCCTGGTATATGCCTGTAAGAATCTAAGTCAACATACCATGTGTTCACGGCAGCCAGCACAATTCACAGCCGAGATATTGAACCAGCCTAGATGCCCGTTGACAGAAGTATGGATAAAGTTAATGGGATCTATAGATAGATATAGATATAGATATAGATATAGATATAGATATAGATATAGATATAGATATAGATATGCACAATGTAGGTCCATTCAACCATGAAGAAGAGTGAGATTATGTCATCAGCAGGAAAATGGATGAAACTAGAAATTGTCATGTTTAAGCAAAATAAACCAAAGTCAGAATGATAAACAATGAAATGATTTATGTTTTCTCTCGTATGGAGGATCAAAATACACACCCAACCCCCAAACACACAGAACACACACACAATCAAAGTAGAAGGATTATGTGAGGAAGGGAGAACAAGAGAAGATGAGGGGGAGTTGAGGAAAAAGACTGCTACCACACGTCTCCTCCCATATGTGAGTTTCTATCATGTCATACATGGAAGCTTAGAAGGATGCTTTTGGGGAAGAAGCCAGTGGAGGGAAAAAGGATTTTAAGCAAAGTACAATGAAAAAAAATGGTAAGAAGATATGATAGCCATTATTTTGTATGCTAAACAAACAAATAAATAAATGAATATTACTTGCTATAACAGCTTGAGAGAGAATGTCCCCCATAGACTTTGCTATTTGAACGGTTGGTCCCCAGTTGTTGGCACTGTTTGGGGGTAATTCAGAAGTGCAGCCTTGCTGCAGGAAGTATGTCACTGGAGGTGGGCTTTGAGATTAAAAGCCTGATGCTATTTCCAGTTCAAGCTTGTTCTGTTTCATGCACCTGGTTCAAGATGTGAGCTGTCAGCTTCCTGCTCTGGTCACCATGACTGAGTCCTACCACCATGCTTCCCTACCATTATGGACTCTGACCCTCTGGAATTGGAATCCCAAATAGACTCTTCATAAGTTTCCGTGGTCATGGCATTTTCTCATAGCAACAGAGTAGTGGCTAATACACTTGGTTTTCTATTCAAATGTTTTTAGATGTTTTTAACTTTATCTTTCCCTTTACTGATAAAAGGCCTTGCTGGCTTGTTTAAAATGTGTTTGTAGTTCAAGTTGTGAATATAGAAGTGTTTAATTATCACAGTTCTGTTTTGTTTTGTATTTAGATGTAAAATCCACACAGAAAACTTACATTTTCCACTCTTACATACAGAAAGAGTACAAGTGATTACTTTTGCCCTCACAAGAACACTGTGAGTCCACTGAAAACCAGCAACTTCACTAGAGAGCTGAAAACTTTGGCAAGCCATTGTTTCAGAAACTACAGAGAATAGTTCCTATGGAGAACCACTGCTTGTGATGAATAGCGCTCATAGCAACACTCAAACTATGATCCATTAATTTCTGGACTCTCCGCATGGATTAGTTTGAAATTTAAAACTCCACTAGGCCCCACAGAGAGAGGCCCCCTATTTCTCTTCATGAGTTTCCTCTTCATAAGACCCACTGGGCTGTCACAGTGAGGTCTTGGGAAACTTTAAAATATGAAGACAGTGTTTTGTTCTCCCATCTATTCTTCATAATAAAGGTCAGCTCTCAGAAGAAACTTCCTTTCTACAGCTTTATATGACCTGAGGAAGGACAAGCAGCTAATCCCAGCCTTCTTTAGCATCTCAGTCTCACATAAGAAGAGAAGAACTTTGGCTTAATAAAACAGAATGTCCCAGAACTAAGGGGCATTACATGTGAATATCAGAAGAACAATGAAACAAATTGGACAAAATAAAGAGCTCAGAATTTCCCACAGTGAGAAATACCAAATCAAAGTTCTAGAACCACAGAGAGTACTAAGTCACATTAATACCCAAAAATATATTCATAGACACATGACATCTGAACTTCAAAAAATGAGAAACAAAGAAAAAGAAGCTTGGTATGTAGCTCAGTGACACAGGGCTAGCCTAGCATGTGCAATCTCTGACACTGTAGATCATCAGCAGCAGCAGCATCTACAGAAAAACAAGATCTATACAAAAATAAAGATGATAGATGTATTGACGCTCTCCACAAGTACCACATAAACAAGAAGGGTGGCATGAAATACTGAAAGTGTCAAAAGCAAAGACGACCAGTTTATATTTTTATACCCAGTAAAATGATCCTTCACAGTTGATTCTCTCCTTCCAACATGTGGTTCTGGGGACCAGACTCAGGTTGTCAGACATGGCAACAAATGCCTTTATCCACTGAGTCACCTCGCCAACCCACAGTGCCAATATTTCTTAAGACATTCTTAGTAGGCTTTTTATTAAATTAGATTTGGATGGCTGTCCAATAGGATATGCTGAAGAGGTGGAGGCAGGAGGATCACACAAGTTTGAAGCCAGCCTGGATTACACAGTGCACCAGCAAGATTAGCTCAGAGGATAAAGCACTTGCTACTTAAACCTGACAATGAGTTCAATCACCAGAATCCACACAAAAGTTACTTGAGGACCAACTCCATAAAGGCGCCCTCTGACTTCTACACAGACCCTGTGACACATGCGTGCCCCCCACACAATACACACAAAGATACATAGTAATTGGCAAATTGTTTTTAAATGCAACAAATATCAAGGTCATGAATCTCAATTTTATTATCAACACTATCTTCATCACCATATTAGTTACTTTTCTATTCCTTTGATAAAACACCATAACTGAGAAAACTTATAAAAGAAAAGGCTTAAGTTGGCTTATCATTTCAGAGGGTTAGAATCCATGAGGGCCGAGCAAAGTGACAGGTGAGAACTCATATCTTGTTCTACAAACACGAGGCATAGGAAAGGACTGGGAATCACAAGTGTTTTCTGAAACCCCTAGTGAGACACTCTTCCAACAAGGCAACACCTCCTAATCCTTCCCAAATAGTTCCACCAACTGGGGTCCAAGTACTCAGACATATGAGCCCCATGGGGGTCATCTCCTTTAAACCAACACAATCCCAAAGCCTTTAAACAATGGGGTATAGGGCTCAGTGGTAGGGTATGCACCTGACATGTACAAAGCCTTGAGTTTGGTCCCCAGAACTGAATCAGATAAGTTTATGGAACATCATAAGCAGCAGACAGAAATGTTGATAATGATGTTTTCAGAGACCAAGTTGTACAGTGAGCCGCCACAGATGTCAAATACTGTCACGTCTATGAATATGACACTCCTCCACTAGGAATTGACCTTCCTTTTTAAGGGAAGAGAAACTATAGAACTGTTTAATATTTATGTCAGATGTACATGATAATCATGATGAGTGCATTTATGGAAATAGTATATTATAATAACTGCATTGATTTGTACAATTAAATGTATTAGCAATTACAATTTTAAGAAGAGGTGACTAAAGAAATGACTAAACCAGAACTTGAACTCATGCTTCGAATCAACTTCTGATCTCTCATAGTATGTGCCTTCCATTGCTCAGGGATTCTTGGAGAACTTACCCATGAACACATGCACAACTGTAAATTCTATTCATATTAAAATATGCTTCCCTTTTTGCCCATCCATGCTGGTAATAATAGGAAGTAAGAGGTCTTTCATTATAAAGTAAACTTCTGTCTTTTCCTTCTTGATAGGTTTTCAGATTTCCCTCTAAAAGTCTTTAAAAGTACTGCTCAGTTGTCTAGAATGGCTTCTGGTGCATTAGCGTCTGTCTATAGTGCTATCATTAGAGAAATGGGCAGTACTTCCTCTTAACCCTCCACATGCAGACAAATTGGGTCACTTTAAAGGGCAAGATGTCAAAAGCAGATAAATCCTTTGTACTATAATAAGCATAATGATGAATAATGGCACTTATGTGCAATAAACGATGCCCTGCCCATAAACAGCCTTTCTACCTAGATACTCTATTTAATCCAATAATATATTCCAAGTAATTTGTGGAGCTAGATGAAAAATTACCTTAAACAGAAAGACTGTAGAACTTACTAAAATATACTATTGAAAATAATTAATGGAAGCAGAGTTTGCCGAAGTGAAATTACAGCATTAAAAGGCACCATTACAGGAATGTATCTTCCAAGTGGCTTGCCTTCCAGCAGGTGTAGAGAGGAGGATTTGATGGTATGGACAATGTTGACAATAAAAGGCTTATTAAAACAACAATGTGCTTTGAGAGTCGGCGTTTCTTGTTTGCTTGGGTTAGCAAATAAAATACCCGGCAGCCTTCATCTTCTACCTAGACCACTCTCAAACCCATGTGATCTCCTCCTTACTAAGCAATATTCCATAGAACGATCATAGTGAACTTCAAAATACATAAATCACGTCACATTCCTCTTTCGTTCAAAGTGCTCCTAGGGGTTTTTGAACAAAATTGCAGTCAACCCAGAATGCTCATTATGATCTATATATAAACTCTGACAGGTTCTATTTCTAGCCTGCCTCTCAGCCAGTGTGTTTTAGTGTCTCCACCTTGACCGTTTTATAGCCGTTGCCCTTGCTACATTGCCGGCCCTTGAATATTCTAGACCATCCAGACCCTGTGCACCTGTTCTTCACCAGAAACACGTTTTGCATAGACTGCTTTCTCACAACACTCAAGTACTTGAGTGCTCCCTTGTGTCCCACTTCCTTTCAGTTCAACTTCCATTTCCAGCAAGTAGCAAATGGCCGACCTGAATGAAACCATCCCAAGAGAAACACATATGTTCGCAGAGAATATTTTTAAGTCCTAGAAACAAAAATTACTCTCAAAAGTAAAAAGAATACTGGAATACTGCCTACCTTAAGGGAAATGATGTATCCCTGATCGTCTAGATCTAGGCTGCCCAATACATCCCTCTGCCACATGCAGACACTTGAATTTAAACTTGAAGTAAGATACTATTTTAAAGTTTAAAAAAAAGGGACCCTGCTGTGTTGGTGGCTCAACCATCTAAGATCCTCCATGAACCACATTCCCAGGAAACTCAGAGCAAGCGTCACGATGGAACTGTACCCTCACACAAGCTACCAAAGTACTGCTAGACTGTAGGAAGCAGACTTTGAATCAGCTCCATGCACAGTCAGCAAGATAAAAACCTGATAGGAACCAAAGTCTCTAAGAGAACTTCCACATAGACTCCACGCTGTGCTGGGACCATTGTGAGCTGCTGCCCAGGCTCAGAGCAGCATTAGCAGCCAGAACCCTGAAGGAACACACAGTGATGGAAGTGGCATCTGACACTCTACCTGTGAAGCATGCTGGACCTGAATCTGTAACCTTATTATCCAGAGGAAGACCTGGGGGAAAACAGGAGGCCTATCCCCAGGATGGATAAGCTTCTGGGAGCTGAGAAGGGAACGCTGAGACGGAGTCTAACAATTGAGCCCAAGAAGTTTTTGTATCTTGTATCATCACCTAGCTCGCTCTCTCTCTCTCTCTCTCTCTCTCTCTCTCTCTCTCTCTCTCTCTCTCTCTCTCTCTCTCTCTTCCCCCCTCTCTCTCTCCACCTATTTCTCCTTTATTTAATACTCAGTGTCAACTTAGGAGACCAACTCAGACCTATTCTGTTCTTGCCTTCTGTTTCCTCCTGCCCCTCCTCTTTTCATTTCTCCTCTGTAATTTATTTTTATTTTCCTCTCTCAGAGAGCACAGACCAGCCTGGTTTGCAGAGTCCCTGGGAATCAGACTGCTGAGAGATGGGACTGTTCTCCATTACCTAGCAGCACATCTCTATACCTCTCTTGTCAATCGGTTTTCAGCCAAAACTTCCTCATCCGACACTTTGACCCTGTAGCTCCCCTTCTGTTTACACTCTTCTCCTGTAATTTTACCTTCACAGCCCAATATTAATCACTAGTCTTTTCAGTTATTCCCATGGAAACTAATACAATAGCACAGACAGTACACTATTAATGCCTGTTTACTCCCTGAAATGATTGTTACTTCAAGGATCATGTTTTTATTCGACTATTATTCTCTTTTCACAGTGGGTCTACCCCTAAACAGCCACTGGTTTTGAAGTTTTATAAGAATATTGTCTTATATTCTACTCTGGACAGAGCACTAGAGATACAGCCTGGTATACTGAACACCAGCATGACAGAGGAAAATGACATCTCAACTCCACTACAACCTAGTCCCTCTTCACATTGTACAGACTTCCATGGAATGAGGAAAGGTGTCCAAAAAAAGCCCACCTCAACCAACTACCTAATGCCAAATGTGCAAATCCAAATATAAGAACAAGTCCAAGTAAAAAACAAATAACATGAATATCAACACCATGTGTCTCCTAATTAATTTTAATTTTGAGACAGAGTTTTGATATATGTAGACCATGGTGGCCTTGGAATCACAGAAATCCACCTGCCTCTGCCTGAAAAGTGCTGGGATTAATGCTATACACCATATTATCTGGCTCTAACTATCTTTCTTATTACATTTTATTTTTTATGAATGCATGCACATATGCATGGATGCTTGGGTGGGCACATGATGGCAGATTTGTAGATGTCAGAGGACAAGTTTAGGAGTCAGTTCTTTCTTTCTACCATGTATGTTCAGGGACTGAACCAAGGTCACCAGGTTTGGTGCCAAGTGCCTTTGTGCCCTGACCCATCTCACTAGCCCATGTCTCCTTCAAAAATAATGCCAATCATATGGTCATTACTCCCACTGAGAGTGGCTTAGATGAAATTCCAAAGCATTAAAAGATGTGTCTGTACATAGGTTTAAAGAAATCAAGAGGATACAAATCCCTGAACACTTAAACAAACTAATAAATGAACAAAATTAGAAAGTCAATAGAAGATATAAAAATGGAATTCAACAAAGAGATAAAAATATGGGAGAAAAAAAATCTAAAATGCTATAAGTAAAATATCCAGTAAGTCAAATAAAGAGCTCAGTGGAGACAAGGTGGAGGGGTTGGAGTATTCAGTCAATGACAAAGATAATGACATCTAAATGGAATGTGTGCAATCTGTAGGAAACTATGAAAAGAGCAAATCTATAAATCATGAGCAGAAAAAAGGACAAAAACTCCATGCTGACATTTGCAATACAATCCAAGCAGAAAATTTCCCAAATGTGGCAAAAGAGTTCCTTGTCTATGTACAAAAGGCTCATAGAACACTAAATAGATGGGACAAAAATTCCATGTCATATTACAGTTGAAGCACTAAGTATACAGAACAAAGACAGTCTATTGAAAGCTACAATAGAAAAACATCAAGTCACATATAAAGGCAAACCCAACAGAATTGACAGCATATTTCTCAATGGAAACTTTAAAAACCACAGCAGTGGGGCTGGAGAGATGGCTCAGAGGTTAAGAGCATGTTCTTTTTTTGTACACAGCTTTACAGCTTACAAATACTTGTAACTTCAGTTCAAGGGGATCTGACACCTTCTTTTGGCCTCCACAGCTACCTATACTCACAAGCACATACCTTCCATAGAATATAATTTTTAAAAATATTTTAAAACATAAGATCTTACACTCTGAATTTTGAAAGAGCACAGTTGCCAATGCAGGCAACATATGAAGCAAAACTCTGTCATATTTGAAGAAAGAAAAATGTCCTGTGATAAAAGCAGGTTAGAGGAATCTATGATCACTGAACTAGGCCTATAGAGAATACTTGGAGGAATTGATTAGCTTGATCTGTTTGGGAGGCATCCATGCAGTGGGACCTGGTCCTGTACTCAGTGCATGAGTTGGCTGTTTGAAACCTGGGGCTTATGCAGGGACACTTGGCTCAGCCTGGGAGGAGGGGACTGGACCTGCCTGGACTGAATCTACTAGGTTGAACTCAATCCTCAGGGGAGTCTTTGCCATGGAGGAGATAGGAATGAGGGTAGGCTGGGGGGAAGGCAGGAGTGGGGGTGGGGGGGGAGAACAAGGGAATCCATGGCTGATATGTAAAATTAAATTAAATTATAAAATTAAAAAAAGAGAAAGAGAAAGTTGTAGCTAGAGTTTTCCTGCCTTGCCCACAATCAGGACAAATCTTTGTCACCCTCCAGTCCCACAGCCGCTCAGACCCAACCAAGTAAACACAGAGACTTATATTGCATACAAACTGTATGGCTGTGGCAGGCTTCTTGCTAACTGTTCTTATAGCTTAAATTAATCCATTTCCATAAATCTATACCTTGCCATGTGGCTGGTGGCTTACCGGCATCTTCACATGCTGCTGGTCATGGCAGCGGCTGCAGTGTCTCTCCGCGTCAGCCTTCCACTTCCCAGAATTCTCCTCTCTCCTTGTCCCACCTACTTCCTGCCTGGCCACTGGCCAACCAGTGTTTTATTTATTGACCAATCAGAGCAATTTGACATACAGACAGTCCCACAGCACTTCCCCTTTCTTTTTTTTAAAAGGAAGGTTTTAACTTTTACACATCTCCAAAGTCAGCTTGGTATATTTGGGAATTTGGGCGTAGCTTCTCTTACTACTTCCTGCTGGAGGGGGGCGCTGTATCTTATGGGGACACAAAGAAAATTTTAGGATCATGGAGTAGTCCATGAGACCGTATCGTCTGAGCCAGTTGCCTTGAAACGATTCTGGATGTTGGATCATCTGGGCCATGGTGTCATCGGAGACCTTTCAGGTGGTCTTGGCTGGTCAAACCTGATGTATCTTAATCTGGAACAAATCCATAGCCTCTGGCTTTCTGTGGAAACAAAAGCAGAGCCTCCTTTCCAAAGTAACATATCCTTACATCCAAATTTTGAAGTCAAGGTACCTTTAAAATAAACATTTTGGCATAATTCAACAGCCTTTGCAATCAAATGTTTCTCTTCAGTTACGAATATCAAAGAGAACATAATCCAGATTCTCTGTGTGGTAGCCATCTTTATGTGGCTTATGTTTTATATTACCTTGAGCCTATTTCTTTAAACTGCAGCCTTCTAAGCCTGAAATGGCGCTATGGCTGCTGGCTCCACCCACTTCAGCTACCCAACATGGCAGTGGTACGTTTTCTGCCAGCTCTGGGAGCTATCGTGGGTCGGTGCTTTTATCCAAGCAGCGTGTAGCCCAGAAACCTCTTTTTGTTTTGTACTAGTAAAGGCTAAATCCACCACGCAGCTTAATGTGCCACTTGCAGAGGCCTCATTCCCGCCATACTGCAGACCGAGCTCGCACGCTAGGAACCCGCCAGTAGCTCAAACCGGCAGGCTGCCGCTCATTTGAGAGAGACAATTAGGAAGCTGTTTTTAGCTCCATTTTAGAATCTTTTCTCAGGTTTTAGATAGAAACTTTTGCCAACACGTTGGGCGCCATTTGTAGCTAGAGTTTTCCTGCCTTGCCCACAATCAGGACAAATCTTTGTCACCCTCCAGTCCCACAGCCGCTCAGACCCAACCAAGTAAACACAGAGACTTATATTGCATACAAACTGTATGGCTGTGGCAGGCTTCTTGCTAACTGTTCTTATAGCTTAAATTAATCCATTTCCATAAATCTATACCTTGCCACGTGGCTGGTGGCTTACCGGCATCTTCACATGCTGCTGGTCATGGCAGCGGCTGCAGTGTCTCTCCGCGTCAGCCTTCCACTTCCCAGAATTCTCCTCTCTCCTTGTCCCACCTACTTCCTGCCTGGCCACTGGCCAACCAATGTTTTATTTATTGACCAATCAGAGCAATTTGACATACAGACCGTCCCACAGCAGAAAGTTACCCAAAGAGCCAAAGGGAAGAATAAACTTGCTAGAATGATAGTTAAACAAGCGAGGGTTAGGAAATCACAAAATACTAATAAAATAAACAAAATGATAATAACTAACACATTACTTTTAATAACACTCTGAATATTAATAGTTTCAGATCCTCAATTAAACACAGACTAACAGATTGGACATAAAGATGAGTTTCATCTATTTGTTGCCCAAAAAATTCCCACACTTCATCATCAAAGATAGAACCTACCTTAAGGATACAGAATGGATGCCAAGCATATGACATTCTTAACTCTATTCTAATACCTAACAAAAGAGATTTCAAACCAACTACACAGAAGAGCTCATGAAGTTCACTTCATACTGATTAAAAGAACAATCCATCAAGAGTACACTACAATTCTAAACATAGACACACTAAACATGGGTGCACCTAATTTCACAAGACAAATCCTACTAACCACAAAATCACAGATTAACCCCAAGGCAACAATAAAGGATGACTTCAGTACCTCACCTCAACAAATAGAGAGATAATCCTGAAGAAAAAAAAAGCTAAACAGAGAAACAACAGAATTAAATAATATTTCAGAGTAAATGGAACTAAAAAACATATAAAAGAACATTCCACCCAAATACTTCTCTCTGTTGTGGAATATTACTTTAACTATTTAAAGATATGTTACAATTATTTATGCTGCATTTGTTTAACAATGAAAAGATGTGCTGCTTTGCCTACCTAAGGCATCTGTTTGGTCTAATAAAAAGCTGAACAACCAAAAACTGGGCAGTAGAGGGATAAGCAGAGCTGGCAGGCAGAGTGAATAAGTAGGAGGAGGAGGAGTCTAGGCTCATAAGATCAAGAGAAGAGAGAATGAGGGAGAAAGAGAAAGAGACACCCAGGGCCAGCCAGCCAGGCAGCCACCAGCCAGACAGACACAGAGTAGAACATACAGAATGAAAGAAAAGTAAAAATTCCTGAGGCAAAACATAGATAAAGAGAAATAGGTTAATTTAAGTTTAAAAAGCTAGCCCCAAACAAGCCTAAACAAAGGCCAAGCATTCATAATTAACAATGTCTCTGTGTCATGATTTGGGAGCTGGTTGGTGGCCCAAAAGAAAGCCTGCTACACTTCTCAGCTACCCGTGCAAGTTTCTCTAAAATAGACCACAGACAGCATGTCTCAACAACTATAGACATACTGAAATAATTTATTTTATTTCATATGATAGCAATAGAATAAAACTAGATAACAATGGCCATAAAATACATAAAGTCATGGGGATTTAAAAGACACACATGAATAATGAATTGGTTGCTGAAGTAATAAAAAAAGAAAACAAAAAGTTCCTAGAATTGAATTAAAATGAAAATATAATATACTCAAAACTACCATATACAATGAAAGCTGTCCCCAGAAGAAGGTTCACGGCTTAATTGACTTTTTTTTTTTTAATCAGAGAGATTTCAAATAAATGATGGCACCTTGGAACCTAAGGAAAACCAAACCTAACTGAACCTAAAAGCAGTATATGAAGATAATGATTGATATCAAGGCATAAATTAATTAAAATGAACAAAATGCAAAGACTTAATGAAACAAAGAATTGGTTCTTTGAAAAGAAAAACAAGATCAACAAAATCTTAGTCAAGCTAACCAATATTAAGAGAAAGAAGACACAAATCAACCAAACTAGAGATGAAAATGGAGGTATTAACAATAAATTCTAATGAAATTCAGAAAATCATAAGGGCATACCTTAAAAGTTTATATTCCACAATTTAGTGAGATCAATGAATTTCTAGATGTATATGATGTAATAGAGTTAGACAAAAATGAGATTAATATCTGAAGTATACAAATAATACAGAAACTAAACAATATAAATATGTCAAACAACTCCTTCCCTGTCTCTTTTAGTTTTGGTTTTAAGTTTATTTTGTTAGATATTAAAGTGGCTATTCCAGCTTGCTTTTTAGGTCCATTTGTTTTGAATATCTTTTTCCAACCCTTTACTCTGATGCAATGTCTATCCTTGATGTTGAAGTGTGTTTCAAGTATGCCACAAAAGGATGGATCCTGTTTTTGCACCCATTCTGTTAGTCTGGTTTTTTTTTAAATTGGTGAATTAAGGTATTGATATTGGGAGATATCAAAGACCAATGATTGTTGATTCCTGTTATTTTGTTGTTATTGTTGTTGTTGTTGTTGGTGGTGGTGGTGGTGGTGGTGGTTGTAGACAAATTTCTAAATAGTCTTAATAAATTAAAAAAAAAAACTCGGAGCCAAATATAGGGGTGAAAGTCTTAGAGATTAGAGGAATAGGACAAACCATGAGCTAACCTCACCTCACCAACTCCGAAACTTCCAAAGAGACCTTCTTCCTGTATACTCACGTTTATATGCCTTTTCTGTTCTGTTCTCTCATTGGCTTTCTTAGCCAAGCAACATCACTTCCTCTTCCTACACAGCTCTGTCACTTTCTGTCTATTTGCATAGACCTCCAGACCTCTATGGTTAACTAGTGTTTGAATTAAGGTGTGTGCCACCACACCTAGCTCTGTTTCTAGCCTGGCCTTGAACACACAGAGATCCTGCCTGCTAAGTGATAAGATTAAGGGCATGTGCTACCACTGCCTGACTTCTTTGTTTACTTAAAATGGCTTGCTATTTCCTCTGATCTCCAGGCAAGCTTTATTTATTAAAACACAAATACAATATCACCACATTTCAGCACAAATAAAATATCACCACAGGTGGTGGTGGTGGTGGTGGTGGTGTGTGTTTCCCTTCTTTAGATTTTTCTGGTCTGAGATTATTTATTCCCTGTGTTTTCATGGGTGTTATTAACCTCCTTAGGTTAGAGTTTTCCTAGCATTTGTAGATGGATTTGTAGATAGATATTATTTAAATTTAGCTGTATCATAGAATATCTTATTTTCTCCATCTATGGTGATTGAAAGTTTTGCTGGATGTGCTGGCTAATCTTTTTTTTTAAATTTATTTTTCTATTATCAGCTTGATACAGTATAAATTCTTATCCTAATAGTGAAATGTTTTATTGAGGCTTGCCCAGTAATTAAATAAAACCAAAACTTATTATAAGCCACAGTCATCCTAGGGTCCCCCCTGCTATATAGCCTCCCTGGTTCTGTGGGTTGCAGTCTGATTGTTCTTTGCTTTATATCTAGTATCCACTTATGATACCTGACTCAGGATGATATTTTCTAGTTCCATCCATTTGCCTGCAAATTTCATGCTGTCATTGTTTTTCTCTGCTGTGTTGTACTCCATTGTGTATGTGTACCACATTTTCTTAATCCATTCTTCAGTTGACAGGCATCTAGGTTGTTTCACTTCCTAAATATAACACCAGCAACACAGACACTGAGCACAACAATTAATAAATGGGACCTCTTGAAACTGAGAAGCTTTTGTAGGGCAAAAGACACAGTCAATAAGACAAAAAGACAGCCAACAGAATGGGAAAAGACCTTCACCGACCCCACATCTGACAGAGTGCTGGCTAATCTTATGTCAACTTGACACACAAATTAAAAATATCTGAAAGGAGGGACCTTATTTGAGAAAATACCTTCATAAGGTGCAGCTGTAAAACATTTTCTTAATTATGGAGGAAGGCCCAGCCCATTGTGGGTGGTTCCAACCCTGGGATGGTGGTCCTGGGTTCTATAAGAAACAAAACCAAGCCATTGGGAGCAAGCCAGTAAACAACACCCCTCCATGGTATCTGCATCAGCTTCTGCCTCCAGGTTCCAGCCCTGTTTGGATTCCTGTCCTGGCTTCCTTCAATAATGGACTATGATGTGGCAGTGTAAGCCAAATAAACCCTTTCCAGCTTAGTTTTGGTCATAGTGTTTCATTGCAGCCATAGAAACCCTAACCAAGACACTGGGTATAGTAGTCTGAGCTGGCTGGCATCTGTGGTCTCACAGTCTGTAACACATCTGGCCCCCAATAACCCAGGCTGTCGCTGATTGCTTTCCACACACTGACAGTGAGGCCCCATTGCCTTAGACAACACCCACACAACTCACCGGACATGGAGAAATTGAGCTGATGCCTACACGGAGCCTTCACCCCTATGTTCTAGTGTCCTTGGTATGGGAAGATACTCTGCAGGCCACCAAAGGAGAAACATAAACACCCCAGTCTATCCTCCCGGCAAGATATACTAGAGTAACAGTGGCACATAACTTATGGGAGCAGTCAATGTCTGGTTTGACTTAAGACCCGCTCCATGAGATGTAACCCAAACCCAACACTTTATGGACAACCAAGAACCAGAGACCTAGAGTAAAATTAAACACTACTTCATCTAAAAACATACCAATAAAATGACTCCTAATGATATTCTGCTACATTCATATAGCTCTAAATGGAATGCCTCCATCAAATCCCTCCTCTCAGAGCTCAGGGAACCCTGTGAAAATGGAGGCAGAAAGAGTGTAAAAGCCAGAGGTGATGGAGGACACCAGAAGAACAGGCCCTTTGAATCAATTAAGCAAGGCACATATGAGTTCACAGAGACTAAAGCAGAAAGCACAGGGCCTACACAGTCTGCACCTGGTCCTCTGCATATATATTACAGCTTTTAGCTTAGTATTTATGGGACTCCTAAGCATGTGAAGAAGTGGGTCTCTGACTCTTGTGCCTGCTCTTGGGGCTCTTTTCCCTCTGTCAAGTTGCCTGATCCAGCCTTGTTGTGATGGTTTTTGCCATCACTATGTTTACTATGTTTTGTTTTGTCATGTTTGGTTGCTATCTCTTAGAAGTCTGTCCTTTTTCTAATGGAAGACAAAAAGGGAGTGGATCTGGAGGCGAGGACAGGTGGGGAAGACCTGGAGGAGTGGAGTGGGGTGGGGGGAACTATAATCAAGATATATTATATGAGAAAAGAATCTATTTTCAGTAAAAGAAAAAATATCAAACAACTTAATGCAAGGGCTAATGAAATGGAGAGCACTCTCAAAAGAGGAAACACAAATAGTAATATGAAAGTGTGTTTTATTACACTTTACTTAAGTGAAAATAAAAGCTGTCTAAAGGGGCAAGAAAAGGGGTAGCGAGAAGACATGCAGGAGAATATGCTTAATATACAATATTTTACATGTATGAAAGTTTATGTTTTTTTTAATTAAAAAACATGTTCTAATGGAGGTACTATGAGTGGAGGGTTAAAGCCCTCCCTAGTGGCCATAAGGTTGTTAAGAACCATAATTTCAGGGGTGGGCTAACTTCCTGTGAGTTATTGGCCATGGAGACCCCAGAGGTCCCCCAAAACAATACAGCTGTTGTTGCTGCTGCTGCTGCTGCTGGATCCTCAGAACTAAATGGTGAGGCTCTATTGTGGAGAATTTCACATGAAATTGTACAAAAACTTAAAGAAAATCATCCCTAAAGCTTTGCATTATCCGTTACGCAAATATAATGATAGACAAATTAAACAACCAATTCACCAAAGAAAAGTGGGAATGCTACTTACATCAAAGATGAAATGTATTATGAAATACAACATATTGCACCTGCCATATTTATAAATATTTTAAATGATATATCCAGTGTTCAGGATGGAAGAAAGCAATAAAGCTGGAACATAAAAGTTGTATAATATTTCTGGAGAACAATTTGAGATTTTACATAAAAAATCATCTAAAGTTGTTTTACCCAGCCATTTCACTTTTAGGGCTGTATTTTAGGAGATGAGTTGAGAGGTTCTTAGCTAAGAGGTGTTCATAATTGATAGCCACTGAATCTAAATGTCCAACAACAGGAAATAGCTTATCAACATTTCCCCGATGTCTCTGCTCCTTGGAGCAAGGGTCCAATGAGATTCTGCTTGGAAAGGGATACTGTGGTCAACTAAATGTGGAAAGGCCCATGGAATAGAGGCAAAAATGTGTAAAACAGGTTAGCATCTATGATCAAGGCTAAAGTGCTACCTGGATTCATGAGTGAGTAAAAAAGTACCTTAGCTATGTGTATCAACTATCAGGGTTCACCAATCTGAGTTCACTTTAGCAATCTGTTATCATCATAATGGAGATTTTGTTTTTATATTCTGAATAAGATGATTTGCTTTTTAAATTCTTTACATAACAGATAACATTTGTTCTTTCACATTTTCTATGAATTCAGAACCTAGTCACAGAGAAGAACACACAGAAAATTATGATCATGGAGGGTCATGCCATCTACAGCCTACACTATGGCTGGTATAAAAGTCCTTAGGATTCTTAGGTTGCTAAAGTTTGCTGAGTAACTCCCTCTCTTACCACAGTGGAGGCTATGGAAGTAGAGCCACGAGCCAGATGAGGGCTTAACTTAGTGGTGTAGATATGGGTCAGCAGCTAATGTCAATTCCTGTCCACTTTATTGACATTCTAGAGAACCAGAGATTTTGGGGCCCAGAAAAGGGGTTGGAGGGCAGTTATAAATAAGTGAAAAGTCAAAGGAGGAGAGACAGCCAGGATTGCTTCCCAATTTTGCCCCTTCTTCTTTATCCATATGGGATCACATCAACCTTGGTGGCTGGGCTATTGTTTCAGACACACCTAGGTCTCACATTTCATCTGCTCAGTATCATTTCTGGTGTCTAGGTGTCACATGCCGTCTGCTTCTTCCTAGGTTAGTGTGAACCAGCACATTAACAGGAGGAAAGGAGAGGTGGCAAAATCCCATCCCATCCAGTGCCGTGTTTTATCTTCAGTGTTCGAGACCATCTTCCCAAGGCTTATGAACTTATCCAGATAATTGAATACATTAACAGGAAAGCCCTGAGATGCGTGGTGGCCTAAGGCAGACAATCAATTTGGAGAATTTTGAAAACGTATTTTGCCTTTAAGTCCTTCAGTATAAGACCTCAGCCAAGCGATTTGTCAATACATGGGTATCCTTCTTCCTCTCAATCTTTAAGAATACTCTTTCTCCTCCTGAACTGACCCAGATGATCTCATCTTGCCTCCTACACTCTACTCAGGAACATGAAATGTGTAATCTATTTTTGGCTCCCCTAGAAAAAGTGCTTTGGGGCATAATCTCTTTCTCAGCCCTTCCCAGGATGAGCTGGGTGACATACAAAGTGTTTTCTACTTCTAATTTTTACAATTCTTTTCTGAAAACAGCAGGTAAACAATTTTAATACCAGGCCATTTTCATTATGTGTCTACTAGAGAATACATCCTTGCATTAAAATAAACAGTAATAATAGCAAAAAGTTGGCTCACGCAGTAATAACAACCTTCCCAAATTACAGTGATTGTGTCACTCAGCAGTCTAGTACAAAATGTGGATTTTATATCAGAAGACACAGAATTTATTATTTTCCTCCTCCCTGGCATTTTAGAGCAATTGGAAGCAGGTTTCTGAGAGAACAGTTCAATGCATTAGCTCTCAAATAAAAAATACATTTTTTTTTTCCAGCACTGAAATGACTCATTTAAAGCCCTACTTCAACAAAACACTGTCTACCCTATTCTGGTAATTACGTCAAGTCTGTTGTGCACTAATTTACACAGTGTATTGTTTGCTTGTATAATTGGGGCTATTAAGCTGGATCCAGAAGCTGCAGTATACCTGCAGTCTTAATTAATTAAGCAAGCATGTGGAGAAGTAACTGGTGGTGCACGGCCCTGTCTGCACTCTCCCGGGACACAAGAGGCCAAAGAAATCATTGAGAAAGACTGTCCCCTGGAACTCTCTGCAGTCACAATTTTCTACTGGTGAGGACTAGGAGGACCCAGTCTGAAGTCACTTCCCCCGAAGCAGACACATCAATTCAGTTCTGAGCACCTCCTCACCGTTGACTCACTCAATATGTGAGGTATTTAAAAACGTAAGGCAACTGGCATCATTTCGCCACTTCATCAAAGTCAAAGTTTTCCCCATATACCTAGTTTCAGATAACATACATTTAGATAGCATTGTTTCATTAACCACAGACCAGATTGTCAGGAAAAAATGTTTTTTTCCCAGCACTTGCATACTCTTTAAAGATACTAAAAACCCCCACGTTCTTCCAGCATGTTGGACTTAGGCATTCTGTGTGAGCTGCTGGTGTGTACAAACACATAGAGGCTTCCACTGGTCTGTGCTGTGGTTTGGATATAAACTGTCTCCCAAGAGGCTCTTTGAGAGATGAGTGGATCCACTCAGGACTCCATTGCTGAATGGGCTATCAGGAAATAGAGACAAGGCGGAGGGAGCAGGTCACAGGAGATGTGTCTCTGGCTCTTTCCTATCATTTACCTTCTTTCAGGTCACTCTGACATGAGCAGCCTCCTCATGTCATATACTCCAAACACCATGATATCCTGCCTCACCTCAGACCCAAGGCAACGGATCCCCGATGACCTTGGACTAAGACCCCTGAAACCATGAGCCACAATTAACATTTCCTCCTTTTAAATGGTTTCTCTCCGGTGTTTATCACAGTGATGAGAATTTGACTAAACAGTTCAAAGTCCCTGAAGCATCATCATAGGATGTTTACTATTATTTTTGTAACTTCACACAACAGCAATGCAGAGCGTTACACCCCACATAGCAGCTCAAAGGCCAGATCCCGGCCCCAAAGCACCAAAGACAGTGGGATTCCCCAGAGCCCAGGTCTTAAGCCCTACCCCCCCACCACGCACGCGCACACGAGTCTCAAGCCTACTTTCAAAACTAAAGAAAAAAATGTTTCAATGTTCTCTGTTTTATAATAATCTTCCATAAATAGAAATGCGTAAAACAAAGTAATAGTGCAGAGGGTATTTTACAGTGACTTAATTTGCGGCAAACTTCACTTTCTTTTTATTCTCCCTTGTGACAGTGAAGCATGGATCGCCGAACGCGGCTCTGGCTCTGTCAGAAGTGAACCTTCAGCCTGGAGAGCGCTAGAAGCCAGAGAAATGCCAGAACATGGTGCTATTCAGTGTCCGTTCCTGCTCCATAATTAGGAGATAAGTATGAGGAAATTCAGAATTCTTTAATGCACTTAAAATCACTGTCATGAAGCAATGGCTGGTGGATTTGCATGTGAAAGGACTGTGAACAGCATGTAGAAAGAATTGTGAAATTACTATAGTATTTATTATTATAACTTGGTGTCATGCTAGTCTCATTTTAGAATGAACCGTAAGAATAGATTAAATTAGTGCCATTTTCTTTCCTTGTTAACATCTTTGTCACAAGAGCAAGCTGTCAGAATCTTAGTATCTAAAGTAGTCCACAGATTATGCCTCGTGATAGCTGGCCATTTCTAAGCCCTGGACTTTGATTGGTTGCTCTCAGCCCCTGTCCTTGCAGATATGGGCTGAATGCGGGGGAAATGATAATCTTTTAAATGACTAATCAGGTTGCAGACACTCTGGGAAGGGCAGGGAAGTATAGTGTTACAGTTTCCAAACGGCATTTGATAGAAAACATTACGTCTTAAGAAAATACTTTGAACCAGGGCTAAAAAAATATATTTGACATATGGCTTTAGGGTTGTATTAATGTCTCTCTTTTCTTACGTGTCTAAGACAATTAACAGTGAACAGTTCTATTCCCAGACTCTTAACAAACTTGAGACAAGTACTGATTTTATGGCTACGACACTTTACCTTTTCCAGACTTTGTTTACACTCCACTGGTGCTCTGGTCTCTGTTTCTACGTCTAACATGAATGTTCCCTTCCTCCACGATTTCCCCTCTCACAATCAATCGTGAGTCTTGGTTTCTCCAAAATTGTCAAATCCTGTATCCATTATCTCAGCACAGTTATCAGCATCGCCTTTAACTCTTGAAAGTGTCCCAGTTTGGACAATATGTTGTATGACCATGTACTGTACACATATCGCTTCTCAGAGCTTCTTTGAGACACGCACTACTCATGTGGTCCCTTGTTCTCTTATGCTCCTGCCTTAGCCTCTTCACTGACTGTGACTTTAGCACAGAATTTGGTCTCACTCATCTCTCTGGTTCTCACAGGAGCTTGAACAGAGGAGGTATCTGTAGGCACTTTTCTTTCCCACCTGCCAGTTCCCAAATAACCAACATGGAGACTTAATATTAATTACAAATGCTCGGCCTCAGCTTGGCTTATTTCTAGCTGGCTTTTCTTAAGCTATCCTGCCTACCTTTTGCCTTTGGGATTTTATCTTTCTTTATTCTGCAATCTTTCTTTCCTTCTTGCTCTGTGGCTAGCTGTGTAGCTGGGTGGCTGTCCTCTGACATCTTCTGCTCCCCCTTTTCTTACTCCTCTAACTTTTCATTCCTTCCTTCTGTTTATTCTCTCTCCCTGGCAACCCCGCCCATTTCTCTTTACTACTTAGCTATTGGCTGTTCAGCTCTTTATTAGAACAATTAGGTGCTTCAGGCAGGCAAAGTAACATAGCTTCACAGAATTAAATAAATGCAACATAAAAGAATGCAAGACATCTTTGCATCATTAAACAAATATTCCACAGCATAAACAAATGTAACACACCTTAAAACAATATTCCACAACGTGTATCTGATAAATATTTCTCAAATTAAGGAAAGATATAGCACTAAATCACTTCACTGCCCAAACTACAATCATTACCTTCTTGTTTTCTGTACTGCACTGAACCTAGCTAGGTGTCTTAGTTCTATTGCTGTGAAGACACCATGGCCATGGCAATTCTTGTCAAAGAAGGCCTTTAATTGGGGCTGGCTTGCAGTTTCAGAGGTTAAGTCAATTATCATCATGGTGAGGAGCATGGCAGCACACAGCCAGATATGGTGCTGGAGAAGTAGCTGAGAGATACATCCTGATCAGCAGGCAACAGAAAGAGAAAATAATACTGGGACTGGCCTTAAGGCCCACCCCCAGTGACACACTTCCTCCAACAAGGCCACACCTAGTTCAACAAGGCCATGCCTCCTAATCCTTTTAAATAGTGCCACTCCTGGTGACTAGCATTCAAGTATATGAGTCTATGGGGACCAATCTCATTCAAACCACCATACCAGGGCTTTGCACATGGTAGGCAAAGGCCTCTCCCACTGAGCTACATCCCAGTTCTCTTTTTACTTATGTTGAGTCTTACTAAATGGTCCAGGTTGGCCTCAGACTCACTCTGTAACTCAGGCTGGTCTTGAACTTGTGGTTTTCCTGCCTCAGACTCATAAGTAACTGTAATTATCAATCTCTATTACCAGTCCCAATCATTAGCACTGTTTAAACTTGACAAATTCAGCCCGTGATAAGACGACTATGGAGAATGTACAAGCTATCCTTTGACAAGGTCGCTCAGCCTAGAGAGCAGGTGAAACTAAAATGCAACCTCACATTCCTTGTTGCTCAATGTGCTGTGTGGACTATATATCCAGATTTCATGGGGTTTGAAGTAAATGTAATTTGTAAAGGAGAAATGTATCATCATTAACTACAACTATATGTGTGCCATACATGTACACATGTGAAATAAAAGTGAATGTTTATAATAAGCAATCATATCAAATTTGAAGAAGTCATCCAAGCCTCACAAATCCAGAAGAACGGCCTAATAATATAATTCCCCAACACCTCCATCATTCTCTAACTCTAGATATTTGACTGCAGAATTTCAAAGTGTGTTTTTTAATGTGGGTATTCTGTTTTCCCAGAACTTGAAGAAATCGTACCACCCCCTCCCCACTGAATGGTCTTGGCACATTACTGATGATCAGTCATTAGATATATGAGGGCCTACTACTGACCTATCATTTCTATTCAACCAGTGTTTCCGTGTATCTTTGTGTCAGTACTGCAGTGTTTTAATTAATAAAACTTAAACAGAGAGTCCTCAAAAGAAGCAATACAAAAGGATCGATAGGAAGCACTTCTAAAAGTGTCTGTGATCCTTGAATCTAGGGGAAATAAAAATCCCAA